>NC_057800.1:77343735-77580593 GCF_018294505.1 Triticum aestivum
TTTGCGATACGCCACACCCCTCCCGATCAACAGGACACCCGTTTCGACCGTAGGAGGTCATCCTCCGTTTTGCGGTACGCCACACCCCTCTTGATCAACAGGACCCCCCTTTCGACTGTAGGAGGTCCGTTTCCTCCGTTTTGCGGTACGCCACACTCCTCCCGATCAACAGGACCCCCGTTTCGACTGTAGAAGGTCCGTTTCCTCCGTTTTGCGGTATGCCACACCCCTCCCCATGAACACGACGCATTCCGTTGCCTCTCCATGAACACGACGCATTCCGTTGCCACCCCATGAACACGACGATGACGCTGTTTCTCTGTTCCAACCCAGCCATGTACACCAGCCCTCGCCGTACATATCCGCGAGTAGGCATTCGAGACCCTGCATGTATGTACGTACGTGGCGGTATTTTCTTTCTTGCACCCTGGCCGCTGTACGTACGTGTACATGTTATGTGCGCGCCTCTACTACGACACATACGCGCCTCTACTACGACACGTGCGCGCCTCTACATCGACCACTATATATGTATGTACACATTCGCGACCAGAATGACAACGCTACGTACGCTTCGACCAGGTGGGTCCCGACTGTTAGGCACTTCCTTGCCTGCAATGATGTAGCTGGTGGGTGCCAGCAGTGAGGGGGGCGAATCATTTTGTTTTTTTTGCCCGGATGCACTTCCTTGCATGCGAAGATGTAGCTGGTGGGTCCCAGCAGTCAGGGGCGAATCGTTTTTTTCCTGGACGCACTTCCTTGCGTGCGAAGTTGTAGCTGGTGGGTCCCAGCTGTCAGGGGGGAAACATTTTTTCACGAAATACGGTGGCACGTCCGGTGGGTCCCTGCTGTCAGGTGGAGGAATAATTATTTTCCGCGTAATAAGGAGGCACTTCCTTGATGCCGCCGTGGACCCAGCTGTCAGCCTCTCCACGTATAGTCCACCTCCGATGGAAGTCGTTCCTTGACCATGTTGACCACGCCGCGCCGAGAGCACCAGGGCGGTGGACGATGGTGAGGCCTAGGAAGGGGACGACGTGGAGCCGGTGAAGATGCGACAGTGGATGCCCACGCATAGAGGAGTATGAAGGTTCACTCATTCGGCTGCGGTGTGAGGCTGCCATCGCCGCAGGGCCTGGCCAGCGGTGGGAATAGTAGGGGGCTGTGAGGCCTCCGCGGCAGCACAGCCGGCCACGGGAGGCAGGAGCAGGCGGCACGACTGGCGCTACTTTGGGTGGCTGGAGCAAGAAGACCAGAGGTTGAAGAAGCACTATGGCCGTTGGATGGACATCGTACGGTCACTTGAGCTAGAATTGTTCATATTGACTAAGTTGACGAAGCCCTCCGTCCCCGTCAACTTAGTAGGCCCACAAGTCAGCCTCCCACCAAGGTGGGTCCTAGCTAGCTGGGGGAGTATTCTTTTTTTGTGCGTAATAACGAGGCACTTCCGGTGGGTCCGAGCTGACAGCAGGGGGAACGTTTTTTTCACAAAATACGGTGGCCCGTCCGATGGGTACCAACAGTCAGGGGGAAACATTTTTTTCGTGAAATAAGGTGGCCCGTCTGGTGGGTCCCCGCTGCCAGGTGGAGGAATAAATATTTTGCACGAATTAAGGAGGCACTTCCTTGCGGCCGCCGTGGACCCAGCTGTCAGCCTCTCCACGTATAGTACTCTTACGATGGAAGTCGGTCGTTGACCACGTTGACCATGCCGCGCCGAGAGCACCAGGGCGGTGGACGACAACGAGGCCTAGGAAGGGGATGACGCAGAGCCGTGGAAGACGCAGCAGTGGAAGCCCGCGCGGAGAGGAGTACGAGGGTTCACTGGTTCGGCTACGGTGTGAGGCTGCCGTCGCCACAGAATAACAGGGGGTGTGGGTGAGTGGAGCGATGGACTGGCCAACGGTGGGAGTAGTATGTGGGCCGTGAGGCCTCCGCGGCAGCAGAGCCAGCCACGGGAGGCAGGAGGAGGCGGCATGACCGGTGCTGCTTTGGGCGGCTGGACCAAGAAGTCCAGAGGTTGAAGAAGCACTACGGCCATTAGATGGACATCGTACGGTCACTGAAGCTAGAATTGTTTATATTGACTAAGTTGACAAAGCCCTTGGTATGCTCCAACTTAGTAGGCCCACAGGTCATCCTCCGAAACAGTGCGCCCCAGATGTCAGGGGGAGGAATCATTTTTTGGGCGGCCGAAGCTAAGAATATCCAAGATTGTAGAAGAAGCACGACATCCGTTGGATAGACATCCAACGGCAACTGCTGCTAGAACCATGTGTTGACTATAATAAGTTGACAAAGCCTTGCATACGCGTCAACTTATTTTTTAGGGGACGCGTCACTTAGTAGGCCCACAAGTGTGTGGCAGAGAACTTATAGCCCATTTGCGTTTTGTAAGAATGTACAGCCCATTTTTGAATTCTAATGGAATTTACAACAGCCCATTTACAATTTATTAAAAGTACTACCCATTTTCTAGCTAGGACAACGATTAATAATTTCAACCAACCGTTGAAGATAGAATTCAAGAAAATTTCCACATTTTGATGGGATCCGAAATATTTTTATCCCGAAATTTCTAGTCAGATTAAATATAAATTTGTATTACGTAAAAATCCAACGAAACATTGTGCGCGCAACAATGAAAATTTAAGATTTTCAAAATCCATAAATAATATTTTATAAACTAATTTCGTGGTTGGTGCATTTTTTATAGTTACTGCCTAGTTTTTAGAATTACATCCCATTTATTATTTTTAAAGCCCATTTTCCTGTTAAGCCTAATGCATCCCTCCTAGGAAAGATTTGTAGCCCAGCGGGGCGGAGAATAACAAGTTGACCTTGCCTGGGTATTCCTCAAAAAGACGTATAGCTGGGCTAGCCATTTTCATCTTGAAAAAAATTAGAATCTGGGCTGGATATCTAGCCTGGGCTAGACGGGCCACAGCCCGGCCAGTTAATACCCTGCTCTCCTGTGAACAACAACGAAATCATCGCCAAGAAAAACTCTGCAGTGCTCACGCCTCAAAAACACAAATACTGCTCGAGCTGCTTGGTCCCAGCTGTCGGCCACACCTTGTGCAATTCTCTCGCTTATATTGACTACATAGGTTGACAATAGTGTGGGACCGTGATGTCAGGAAACCAGGAGAAAGCAAAAAAAATATAGTTGTACATAATAAGGAGGCACTTGCGTATGTACGACTATGGGTCTAGTGGGTCCCTAGTGTCATCCAGTCAAAATAAAGTCATCTCCTAAATCCTCATGTTTGTTGACGATGTTAACAATGCTCGGCGCCACAACGAGCGCAACAACTCGAAGGACAACGGAGAGGGCCTCGCGGGCCCTACGGATGGTCTGATACAGCGACTGCTGCTCATTCAGGAAGCCAGGATCATCGGACACATCTGAGAACCTTCGAGAAACTGAGATGGCATGAAACGGTAAGGCTGCACTTGGGAGCTCTGGTTTATTTCGAACCTGTATTAACATACAAGTGTCATTTACTCGTCATTGAAAACAACGCATAAAATACAGGCGTAATGAAACCGAGGGCCCGAGGTCTGCAAGTAAAACTGGCGGGTTACGCGTGTAATTTGAGAGACCAGTGTATATTTTACGAGCACTGCTATATGGACGACATTACGAGACGATACATGCACGACGTGCGTATCATGCCATCCATGGGCAAGGCTGAAACAGCAGCTAACGGCTGGATTAGCAATCGTCCGAGTGTCGTTCAGCGTTTTTATCGTGTGTGTGAAGTACTTCCGATATTTTACTAGTCGAAATAGACCAAGCAAGCGCCTTCGCCCGAGACCATCTACTTTAATTTACAAGCATCAGTTTTACAAGCGGTTTTGGTTGGAAAACGACGATCCAATCATGGCCTAATATCATGAGTTGGTCAGAAGATCATATGGTTTCACGTCTTACCTACCTGACTTGTCGTATAGGCTATGAATGAAACATCAAACGATGAACTTCTTACGCACGGAAACAATGGAAGAGGATGATCTTCTTAACAAGCAAATCACTGGCATTAGATCGACATGCAAAACGATACGAAGCATTATTCTCAGGAGGCTCGGTGAACAGCTCGTGATGCCGCATGCCACAACATTCCAAGCTCAACTTTGCAATCAAACACAAGGCCTGGCATTACATAGACAATATTCAGAAAAAACTCTTAATACAGGAATATCTTAGCAGAGTAACTATTTACTTCTAAACTGAACACAGGAACAGGAAAAAACACTCGATGCTGCTCACAGCAAGGGCGTCCCACTCAAAAATATCAAATTCATGTCTTCCGGCTAACATCAATGAGCAAATTTTGACAAGGTTTTCCAATTCCAATATATTAAACTAACGTCTTCTTGCTAACATCAATGATTAAACTTTGACAAGCTTTTCCCATTCAAAATATGTAATGCCTATGATCGTGGAGTCCTGTCGTAGCTTCTTGTACTTGTTTGGGCACTTTTTGCCCAGGGCACTCCACGTGTTGTTAAATTGCCAATGGTCTCTGCAGACTAGTCATGTCACCGGTGTCTAATAATACTCTATAAAGCTTCTCGGTCATTCCTTCTGTAATGTAGCGCAAACAGTTACTGCTTCTTTCTGAAAGTGGAACGACCAACTGGACCCAGTAATGCAGCGGTTTGCCTTGGACAAATTGGCTCCTTTTTTGCAGTTCAACTAAAAGTGAAGTCGGAATAAAACCGAGCTTTAATTTTGATATCCCTGTAAGCAAAGATAGGTATAAGGGAAACAATTACTGAGAAATAATGGTTGATGACTTGTACTCCCAGAAGAAAAGCATCTACTGATCTACTTTATCTTAATGGAAAACAAAGCAGGAGAGTAGCATTTCTCCATCAGTGTGATTCATTCATATTGACTGAGACATTATCTTAACAATGCCTTGTTTCAACATGTATAAAGAACGACAAAGCAGAAAAGTACCATTCCTAAAACAATGTAACAGATTCATTTTAACAGAGACATTATCTTAACAATACCTTGGTTAAACATGTAGAAAGAACTACAAAGCAGTATAGTACCATTCCTAACAAGTGTTGCAATTTTGAACTAAGATTCAGTAGTTAATTAATTCTGAGAGTGGCATTGCTTAATTTTACCAGCGGCATTAGATTAACTAAAAGCATAAACAGTTCCAGGGGAGAGTGGGCGCAACAACAGTATGTGCTTCCATCTACTTATAAAGGGGGTGATGCAGAGGTTGTTGTACCAAAGCAACAAGCATCATGTCTGGGTTGGACCCATTTTTGTTCACTACTTAATGGGAAAAGACAGCAATACAATAACTTCAATTCAACATTTATTTAAAACAGTACCAAAGCAAGTAGCACAACATCTCAAAGCGCACTGCACATCAAGTGGTTGAGATCAAGATTTGAAACAACTCTCCACGAAGATTGGAAACAAATCTCAATCTCCTTTTGTGCAGTTCCACCAAAATTAAGCAAAGTTACCGGTGTGACATTCAAGTTGAATTGCACAAAACACTCTTAAAACATAAGTGTTTCGAGTAGCGAAGCAAAATGTCGCAATAGCAACAAGTTGAATTGATACCCCTATTTTATCAGAGGCAAAAAAGGAAACAATTACTTGCCGATAAAGGATGATGAAATAAACGGTGCCAGAAAGAAGCCTCTAACTTATCTTGGATGGAAAACAAAGTTGGATAGTAGCATTTCTAAAATGGTTGCATTGATTCATATTAACAGAGACATTCTCTTGACGCAACATTCGTTAAAAAATGTAATTTACTTTTAACAGTGGCATTGCTTCAATTTTTCGGCGGCATTCTTAGATTAACAACAACAAAATAGCTGTATGGGACATGCCAGCACCTTGTGCGTCCACACGTATAAATGGGTGATGCAGAGTATGTAGCCAAGCAACATATATGCGTTGGTCCCATATTTGTTCTCTTTGAACCTTCTTCCTATGTGAGGGTAGCAAATCTAGTCCTGCACAAACTACCCGACCCCCCAATTTCTTTCCCTTTTCAACAAAGAGATCGGTTCCTTACAGATGTGTGTACTGGTTTACCCCCTTTTTCCCTTTTCGACCTACAAAGCGGCTGGATAGCCCATCTATACTACTTCCCGCCCCTCCTTTCCTCATTGAACCACGTCCTAGATTCTTGCTCCAGCCCACCGCACCCTTCTTTCCTCTTTGAACCAAGACCTAGATTCGACTACAGATCGAAAAAGATACACAAGCAGCTAGAGCAATGACGGTTTCAAAGAAACTTATACCTTAGTGTCGTCGGGATGTGGCAAGGCGTGCGGCGGGAGGCCGGATCTGCCCACACTACGTACGACAGCGAGGAAGAAGGGGTCGGTGGCCCTCCCGCACAGGCGCTGGGTGAAAGAGAACAGCACAGCCGGCAGTGGATTGCCTCCCTCGCCGAAGGCGATAGAGTGAACGTTGCACCTCCTCCCCTTCCTGGTGTGACGGGATACGGACGCCTCCTTCACCAGCTGTAGTGTGGCGAGCATCTGGAGAGTCCAAACCCTATCGAACAAGCGTTGAGGCTCCCGCTTATATATATACATATATATATATATATATATACTACTGTAGTACGGACTGAGCTCCGGTGCCTTCACTGCACCCGCTTTTGCCAGTATGACAGGTGAGCCAGCCACATTTTGGGCCCACCTGTCATGAATCCAAAGGCAGGTGCACTAAGTCAATGAAGCTGCGTCCATATAGTACTCTCGTGTATACGACTAATATATAGTGGAGTGGTTTTCTTATTCTCTCCATAACAGTCATTTTAAATTGTGTAAGTACGAAATGAAACTCTTTATTTAATGTACAAACTGATTTTCTAACGTACCAAGAAAGAAAACTTGATCAAAAAAACGCCCCCGCTTCCAGGTCGCGAGAGTCGTCGTGCACACAAACATAGACATAGATATGCATATCTGTGTTTACGTAAAATTCCATTTCCATCTCCATCTCCAATCATATTTGTCCAACTGGCACATTATTTATGTTGTTAATTATATACGCAACAATATTAACGTACAACATCTCTTGTTTGCGCACGTCCAGACCGCTGCCACGGCTGGTCCTGACCAACCCGAACCGTCTTCATCACCCGTGCGTGCTTCCCGCCCGAAAAGGTCAGTGCCGCATTCATGCCCGGCCAGAGTGGACGCGACCTCTCACTGGCGCCGGCATTGAAGCGGCACACCGCCCGAGAGAGCATCGCCCGCACCGCTTCCAAGTGCACGCGGCTGCTCTACATTCAAAGGTCGCAATAGCCGGCTACAACATGCATGTAAAAAGTTCTTGGGAGTCCATGCTGCAGCTAGCTGTCCTCCCCCAACTCGTCAATCTCTTCCAGTAGTGCTAGTACTCCATGGCGTGATCCATCAACAAGCAGGCGGGAAAGTTACCGTATACTCGGTTTGCGGCGATTGGCATGCCGAGCGACCATGTGGGGTCGAGCCGTGGAGGAGGGTGAGACACGAACACGACAGACGTGATTTAAACATTGGTTTTGCTCGATGGCGCGATCCAACGAAACGAAACGTTGGTTTCTCTCCGTTTCCATTTTTTCTTCGGAAAAACGGAAACTTTCCACTCCATTTTCATTCCTATTCCATGGTTGCCCCATTACAAAATTCCATCAAATATAAAGGAAAACTAACACGCATGCTGATGCATCTCAATGATTCACAGATCATAGCCAATATTTACTTCACAACTAAAGAAAAAAGTTGTGAGAGCGTGTACGAAAGAAAAACTACTGATGGGGTCACTACGACTTAAACCCTAAACCCTAAACATGATTTAATTTCCTGGCCAGGTAGAACCTGTCGAAGGAAAGACGGCTTGCACCCTGATGGCAATGATATTGAAGAAGTGTGATTAGAATAATAGTACTAGCACTAGTTCATGAGACATAAACTCATCACAAGTAGAAGCCGGTAGCAGTAGAGAAAGATCGACTTGGAGATGGAGCTACGGCAGTGGAGCAAGCTGGCTCCAAAAGGAAGATGGACTACCTGGGATGTCAGGCTGTAGCTAGAAGGGCGGTTGGGATGCGGCATCGGCCCATACCGCGGTGACCCCCGATTGGGACGCACCGACTGTAGGTTTTCTCCCTCGCCGATGTCGACCGCGTCTACGCAGAACATTGTTCCCTTTCCCCTAGCTGCAGGATCAGGCCTGTCGTTCTATGCTTGTGAAGTGAGCAACCTAAGCAAGCAGGCTTGTATCTTAGGCTCCTGCTAGTGTATGTATAGTGGTTTTGTTTTTCTCTCCATATCAACCATTTTATATTGCATACGTGCCATTCAAGAGTGAAATGGTGGTTGCTTCTTCCGACCAACTTACTGTGTGATTTGACTGCTCCTTAGTGGCCCCTACACGTACTCCCCCTACGTGTATGCAATAGTCACACGTACACATGGACGCAAAAATGCGCGTGACGCCCTAATGCATGCATGCCCGAGCACATGACGGAACACACACGGTCACGCTCAAGTGCTCAACCTACACGTGCATGCACACACATACTCAGTCAGGGTGAGCTAGTGACCGTATAAACACCGGAAAATAAATATATTGAGCGCAATGAGCGTATTATGAAGTCCACTGACCGTATTTTTACAAATATACAGTGACAAATAGTGTATTTATCTCGTTTGAAATTAAGCCATATTAACCGAAGAGGAGGCAGTATGGACTAGCATTACTTTGATGTGTCCCGTCAACTTGCCGAACGAGGAGAAGGTTGCAGGACAGGAGAAGCTTGCGCGCGGTAGCCCGCAGGACAAGGAGAAACTTTTGACTAATGCAAGCTCTCCCTCGCTCAGGCGGTGCACGTGCAACAGTTAATTCGGTGTCAGATTGCTAGAAGCATACACTATACTACTAGTGCTATTATTGTTCGACTTCCCAAATAGGCGAACAGCCAAGCGCAAAATTTACTAGTACTACTACTATAGTCTATAAAGGTATGTACTATACTAGTACTAGGAATAGGATGGAGGAGCGTCTGCACTCTTATTATAATTTTAAAATGTGATAAAGCAATCTTCAACACATTTGGTTCTCTTCGAGGGTTCTCGCATGTGATAATGGAAGTTGATTGCATGGAACACTCGCCACGATTCTCGCTTAATTCTGGCTCATATCCTGTTACAAATAGTTGCGCTCGGTAATATTTCCTATTTTTTGTTATTCAGCATGTAAACAGGTCAGCAAACATTGCGGCGCATCTTCGTGTGAACCGTGCTTGCTTCACTTTAAATGTGGTCGAGAGCTAGCTTGATGAAACACCTCGCTTCCAATTTCTTTTTTTGTGGGGTACCTCGCTTCCTAGTGACCAGTGTCTTGGTTGATCGTCCTAAGAATGCTTATATATGAATAAAGCTCTCTCATTTACCCGCAAAAAAGATAAAGCCATATTAATCGGAAAGGAGGGAGTATGGACTAGCACTACTTTTTGGTGTGTCCCGTCAACTCGCAGAACGAGGAGAAGCTTGCAGGACAAGGTGAAGCTCGCTTATGCCTTTTGACTAATGCAACTGAGGGAGTCCTGGATTAGGGGGTGTCCAGATAGCCGGACTATACCTTCGGCCGGACTCTTGGACTATGAAGATACAAGATTGAAGACTTCGTCCCGTGTCCGGAAGGGACTTTCCTTGGCGTGGAAGGCAAGCTTAGCGATACGGATATGTAGATCTCCTACCATTGTAACCGACTCTGTGTAACCCTAGCCCTCTCCGGTGTCTATATAAACCGGAGGGTTTTAGTCCATAGGACGAACAACAATCATACCATAGGCTAGCTTCTAGGGTTTAGCCTCTCTGATCTCGTGCTAGATCTACTCTTGTACTACCCATATCATAAATATCAATCAAGCAGGACGTAGGGTTTTACCTCCATCAAGAGGGCCCGAACCTGGGTAAAACATCGTGTCCCCTGCCACTTGTTACCATCCGGCCTAGATGCACAGTTCGGGACTCCCTACCCGAGATCCGCTGGTTTTGACACCGACATTGGTGCTTTCATTGAGAGTTCCTCTGTGTCGTCGCCATCAGGAAGGATGCCTCATCCCGTCTATGAAGACGGAACCGTTGCTAAGGGAGCTTTGGCTGTCGGCCAAACTCTTCGGCTAGGCGATTTCCTTATGACGGCCTGTTCGGCTGCTGCACCGACGATGACCTCTTGGGTCATCGAAAGCAATCTTCACGTCAGCTCGGAATTCGCCGAGTAGCTACATCCAATGGAGCTCTCTTCCCTAAACGAGCTCTTGGACCGCATCGCCACCCTGGGAGTCACTACGGATTACGACCAGATTGGGCCTAAACCCGATCTAAGAGAGATTAACTCTCCCCAGGTCACCCATCACGTTGATCCTTCATCTATCTTAACGACTAGCTATGTCTGGATTCCCGATCCCTCCAAGCCGGATACCCGCGGAGGGGAGGACATCACTCAAGACCTGAACTTAAAGTCAGGCGACGGGCTAGATTCATTGGGCAGCATCCAAGAATCCAAACATCCGAGTTCGGAAACTCCTTGGCCCCTAGGTCTCAGATTGGGTGAGGTTTCGGATTTGATTCCACCCTCCCACCCGTACATAAGCGATCTATCCGAAATTAGGCAAGAGCCCGAAGAAACAGTACATCATTACTGGGCCAGATTCCTCCTGGTTATGAACAGGATAAAGGACTGCCGCGAGGAAGACATAATTTCATTCTTCTGCAATAATTGCATGGACAAGGGAATCCTCAACGCCATAAGTCGCCGTGATATTACACGCTTCACTGACTTGGCATCCATAGTACGAAAATACTGTGCGATGGAAAGCGCCTGGAAAACCGAAACAAAATTTTGGGACAATCCTGCCTTGAATACAAACCCGGTCCGAAATAAAAGGGTGCATCATCATCATACACCCGGGTTCAATACCAAAAAGTGAAAGCCCTCTACAGGGCACGGAACCGTACTGGAAGGATGGCTTGATGGACCCTGTAAAATTCATAGTGCAGAGGGCGCCACACCAACTCATAGCCTTAGAGCATGTTGGATACTGCGGCAGGTGGCAAAAATTGGCGAAGATCTTCTAATTCCAGAAGCCACAGAAAGCCACCCCAGAGAAACCAGTACGGTATTAACAGTCTTCAAGACTTTCGCATCAAATAATATGCGAAAAAGAACACTCCGCGGCCTTGCCGAACTCTACCAAGTAGCAACAATAGACCCATGGAGTGACACGGCTATTACTTTTAACGCCAGTGATGAACCTAAATTCCGAACAGCCCGAGCACCAGCCGCATTGGTCCTCAGTCCAATAGTGGACGGCTTTCGTCTTACCAAGGTACTCATGGATGGCGGCAGCGGATTGAACCTCATTTATGTGGAATCCTTCAAAAAATGGAAATAGACTGGAACCGCATTGAGCAAAGCAGCACAACCTTTTGAGGAATAATCCCGAGTCGGGAAGCGCGCTGTACAGGAAAAATCACACAAGATGTGGTATTCGGCACGACAAATAATTACAGGTCCAAAGAGGTCATGTTCCAGGTGGCCCCGTTCAGTAGCGGATATCACGCTCTGCTAGGTCGGGAAGCGTTTACAGTCTTCCAAGCAATACCCCATTACGGGTACATGAAGCTCAAGATGCTCGGGCCTAACGGAATCATCACTATCATTAGTGATCCAGACATAGCACTCCGCACCGAAAACAAGACAGCCGCACTGGCCCTCGAGGCGCTATCCGAAGCCCTAGCGGCTAAGGAACTGACTGTGCTATGCTCCACGGTGAATAGGGACGATGTGATACTCGATAAAAGATCCATGTCCACCTCCTTTAAACCGGCGGAAGAAATAGTCAAATTCCAGGTCCATCCAATGGACCCCAATAAAATAGCTTCCATCGGGGCACAGTTAAACCCTGATGTAGACGCCGCACTGCAAGAGTTCCTATGAGAGAACTGGGACATTTTCGCCTGGCACCCTTCAGACATGCCAGGAATCCCATGCAGGCTGGCCGAACATAGCTTAAATATCCTAAAAGGATTCAAGCCAGTCAAATAGGCTCTTCGGCGTTTTTCCGAACCTAAGAGACATGCCATGGGAGAGGAACTAGCCAAGCTATTGGAGGCTGGATTCATCAAAGATATAAAACATCCGGACTGGCTAGCAAACCTGGTGATGGTACCAAAGAAGGACAAATCCTGGCGCCTGTGCGTTGATTTCAAAGACCTTAACACGGCTTGCCCAAAGGATCCCTTCCCTCTCCCCCGCATCGATCAAATTATCGATGCTACCGCAGGATACGATTCGTTGTGTTTCCTCGACGGATACTCTGGCTACCATCAAATAAAGATGGTAGAGTTAGACCAAGCCGCAACGGCATTCATCACACCATACGGCCCATTCTGCTTCAACACAATGCCCTTCGGGCTCAAAAACACCGGCACAACATATCAGCGCATGATTCAGACATGTCTGGCAAACCAGATCGGCAAAACAGTGGAGGCATACGTAGATGATGTGGTCGTTAAAACAAGACATGTCGAATCTCTAGTAGACGACTTGAGGCTAACATTCCATAACCTCCGAACATACGACGTCAAGCTCAACCCGGAAAAATGCGTTTTCGGCGTTTCTGCCGGAAAGCTCTTGGGCTTCATTGTATCCGGTAGAGGAATTGAAGCAAATCCAGCCAAGATCCAAGCTCTGTCACAATTGGATATCCTGAAGGATCTCAAACAAATACAAAAATTAACCGGATGCGTGGCGGCTCTTGTCGGATTTCGGGTTCCGGCAGACCCTTAAGGTTCGAACACTGGGGTGCGCGCAGAGATTTCGCCTCCTACCTTCTTGCGCCCCTCCGCCGTGCTAGGATCTAAACTAAGGAAAGAACAACACAAGAAACACAGGGTTTATACTGGTTTGGGCCACCGTTGTGGTGTAATACCCTACTCCAGGGTGTGGCGTGTGGATTGCCTCTTGGGCTGATGATGATGAACAATACAAGGAAGAACAACCTCGCGAGGGTCTGTTCTTGGCTGAGGCGATGAATTGCTGGGAGGAGTTCAGCCACCTTTCTCTCTCTCTCTCTGCTCTCCTTTTTCCCCCCGACCCCCTTGCTGTGTGGGTGGCTGGTCCTATTTATAGAGGCCCTGGTCCTCTCCCCAAATATTGAGCGGGAAGGGAGCCAACAATGGCGGGCTAATTTGAAGGGTGGCAGCAAGTATCATCTATCCTGACAAAAGTAGTCTTCGCCTGGGCAAAGCTCTGGTGATGACGCCGTCTTGGGCTCCACGATGACCTCCGTCTCGTAGTCCTCCTGGTCTTGGTCTCGTTGCACCAAAATGGCAACCTTTGCCTGATGCCTCGGTACTCCATGACTGCGCTTGCCCCCTTTGCACCAAAGAGGAAAGGAGGACGCTGCGCGGGCTGGCACCCGCCTGGCGCCCTGAGTTTTCATGGCTTGCGTCATGGGCACCTCGTGAGGTACCCTGCCTTGATCTCTCCGCCTCCTCGTGAGCGAGCCTGACGAGGCTGTGCCTGAGGAAGCCTCATGTCGTCCGCCCCGCGAGGCTTGGCCCCTCGCGAGGGTCTTGGGTTTGTGTTGGTGAAGATGGGCCGTGCTGGGGCCCCCTTAGAGCCACGCCGCAGGCCGCAGGCACGCAAGTCTGGGGACCCTCGTTCCGAGAACGCCGACAGTAGCCCCCGGGCCCAAGGCGCGCCCGGACTTGGCCGTGCAGGGAGGCGGAAGGGCAAGAGCGAAGCGCCGCGGGCCCTAACAGCCTGCGGCCTTGGGCACCGTGTGGCGGTTTATTGGACGTGGGTGGCACTGTTCCCCCACGCCCTCCTTATCTTGCTCCGTGCTAGGAGGACCCGTTGTCGCACACAACCGTTCCCCTTTTATCGCTCGAGCGCCCTCTGTCCTTCCTCCGCTCGAACTCTGGCTTCTGTTTTCAACTCAGTCTCGAGCCTCCCCTCTTCCCATCACGATGCCTCCGACGAAGAAGGGGAGAGGGAAGAAACGCGTGTCTCTGCCTTGCCCGCCGCCGCCGGTGGCCCCCGCCGAGGGCTTGGGCAAGGTCAGCTTGGCTCTGGCCACCATCTTCAATGAATGCAGGAGGACGCTGTCAGGACCCCGACTCAATGCCACATCGATCTAGCATGTAACACCTCATATCACTTTGCGGCCTCACGCACGGTATTCCCACGGGTGTCGCCTTACCTTTGCACGGGACCGTTTGCGCCTTTTGGCACACGTATATGATAGTGTCGCTAGCATCCATATGATAAGGAGCCCGGGCTGACATGGCTAGTCGTAAACCCAAAGTGGCACAGACTTACAGGGACAGGCATCCATGAGCCAGCATCGAACGTGTCGGTCATTAGCGAGTGAATCCAGGCTGTAGCACTGGGCTAGCAGGACTCCGGTGAACCGGGCTGTAGCGGGCTAACAGGACTCCGGTATTCATCGCGTGACATTTCCCTGAAGGGACAGACACAGGAACGAAGAAGGACACATGCCGGCCAGCCTAAGTGTTCCGGAGCAGTAGCAAGCTACCATGGCTCAGTGGAAGCACTAGGAGACATTTCCCGGTAAGAGAGGCTACTAAGGATAAACAACTAGATAGCCAGATCCCACACATACGAAGCATTTCAATAACATACACACAATATGCTCGATATGTGCAAATACAACATGGCATCACAACATGACTCTACGACTCAAATATTTATTCATTAGGCTCCGAGGAGCGGGATATTACAAACATGGGTCTCATGACCCAACAATCAGAGCATAGAAGTCAAAGCACATGCGGAAGCTTAACATGTCTGAGTACAGACATCTATAAGTGAAAAAGGCTGAGAAGCCTGACTATCTACCAGATCCTGCCGAGGGCACAAGATCGTAGCTGAGGTAACAAGCTAAACGTCGAAGTCCACGCGAAACTACTTGTGAGACCGAAGTCTCTCTGCAAAAACATAAAATAGGCAAACGTGAGTACAAATGTACCCAGCAAGACTTACATCAGAACTAACTACATATGCATCATTATCAACAAAGGGGATGGTGGGGTTTAACTGCAGCAAGCCAGCTTTGACTCGGTGGCTATCCTGAACTACGACTTCAATGTAACCCTTTTGAGGTGGCGCACACGAGTCCACATATTCACCATATCAATACCCCACTATGGATCCGCTCCCGTCTCCCTACGAGAACGCCATCCATAGCACTCACGCTTATCTTGCGTATTTTAGGGTATCCACTTTCACTTGTCTATGAACTGATATAAGCAACCCAGAAGTCCTTTTCCACGGACACGGCTATTCGAATAGATGATGTTAACCCTGCAGGGGTGTACTTCTTCATACATGTTTCCACCACTTAGCGTCTGCACACGACATGTGCTCGGCAGACTTCAAGCGAAAGCCGACGTGGGTGTAGACCACGACCTACCTAAACACTCAAGTCTCTAGTCCAGGTTTATCGCCTATTCGGGTTCCATCCATGAGGAGATCCGGCCGGAGTTTTGCTCACAGCCCCAAACGATGTGAACAGGGTTCCCGAGATACCAAACGGGCATCCGGTACACCGTGCCACATACCTACCGCATCACAGCCCACCCCTACGGTCAGCGCTGTCCACGGCCTCCAGTAAGCTACAAACACCAGAAACTACTTGCAACTCCTGGACAGAGGACTAGGGTGAATAAGAAGTCGAGCGGGGTCATATTTCAGGGCCCAATGCATGGTAGTAGCTGAATCATGGATCACAAACACAGAACTCAGTTCCTAAGGATGGCTTCAATGAGACAACCCACCATGTACTCCTACATGGCCTCTCACCGGCACCTTTTACCAAATCGTGTTCACACACTTAGCTCACACACAGTAGGACATGTTCACACACCTCTGATTCATCCCGGATGAATCAGACCTGACACAACTCTAAGCAGTAGCAGGCATGACAAACAAGCATGAATGAGTAGGCACAACAGGGCTCAAACAACTCCTACTCATGCTAGTGGGTTTCATCTATTTACTGTGGCAATGACAGGTCATGCAAAGGATAAAGGGGTTCAGCTACCGCAGCAAGTAACAGATGAATCGATGTTGTCCTAATGCAGTAAAAGAGAGCAGGAGCGAGAGAGTAGGATTGTATCGGAATGAACAAGGGGGTTTTGCTTGCCTGGCACTTCTGAAGATAACATTGAGTCTTCATCAGTGTCAACGATCACAACATCGGAACATCGCTACCGGGAGGGAACAGATACCGGCAACAAAGAAGAAATACAATCAATGCAATGCACAATATGATGCATGCTCATGACATGGCAATATGAATGTGTGTTGAGCTAATGCAACTAGCAACAGATTAAATGAAGTTGGTTTGAATACAAGATTCAAATTCAAACTCCATATGTGATTATTCAAATGCCATTTAATTGATTTGTGCTAAACAGCAGCTATAAGTTGTTCTAACATGCATGAAAATGGTACAGATGGATTCCTTGAATTTTTCTGATAATTTTTCATATATAAATTATTTAATTTGGAGTTATGGTTGAATTTCTATGATTTATTGAAGTTTAGGGCATCTTCTGAAATTTCCTGAATATTAATAATTCCAGTAATTCATTAATCCGTCAGCCTGACGTCAGTGTGACGTCAGCAGGTCAACAGGGGCTGGTCCGGGTCAAACCTGACGTTCAGGACCCACATGTCAGCTGCACAGTGATTTAACAGAGTTTAATTAACTTAACTAAATTGTTATCCGGGTTAATTAAACGGTAGGGCCCACTGGTCAGTGGCCCTAGGCCTGGGTTAGCGGGGGTGGTTAGGCCCTAATGACCGGCCACGTCGGATTCGCCGGCGGTTGGACGACGGCGACGACCCAGAGCGGCGGTGGCTCGCCGGAGTTGCGCCAGAGACGACGGATCGACGCGCCAAGGGCACCAGGAGGTAGCTCGTGCTCGTGCGCATCTAGGGGGACCAACGGGAGGTGCGGGGGTTCCTAAGGTTGCGGTGAGCACGCTGGTGGGCTCGGGAGCAAGCTGCGGTGGCTGTGGCCACGACCACGCCATGGCCGGCGGCGAGGAGCAATCGGCTCCGGTGAAAAGGGCGGCTAGAGTACGGGAACGAGGGCGAGGAGGAGGGGGAATGGAAGAGTAGCTCACAGCGGATCTGGTGGAGGCAACGACGAGGCCGGGGAGGGGCTGGAGCTCGCGAATCCTCGAAAGTTCGCCGGCGGCCGAAGGTTCGGGGCGAGCTTGAGGGCGACGCTGTAGGGCTTCCGGAGGGCCGTGGATCGGTGGGGAGGAAGAGGGGGTTGGGGCGGAGCTTCCTGGGGCGTCGGTGAGGCGTGGGGTGGCCGGTGGCCACGGTGGTTGCGAGCGAGGTCGGCGGCGGCTCTCGGTCATGGGGGGGGGGGGGGAAGCAGAGGAGCGAGGGGGAGGGAGGTCCAGAGAGCGAGGGAGAAGTGAGAGGGGGTCGAGGGGAGTGCGTGGCATCACCGGGGCGTCGAGGATGAGCCAGGCAGGCTGGGAGGGAGGAGGTGGCCGGGGCGCGTGGCCGCGCGCGCCACCGAGCAGCTTCGGGGCGAGGGGGAGGAAGACGACAGGGGGAGAAACGGCGGTGGGCTGGGCCGCTGGAGGAGCTGGGCCAGGTGGGCTGAGAGGTGAGCGCCAGGTAAGTTTTCTCTCCTCTCTGCTTTTATTTCTATTTAATTCTATTTTCTATTTTCTGTAGTTTGTTTTGATTATTTTTAGACACTAAATCATTTTAATAAATTCTGTAGGTTTTTATGTGGCTTGCTAAAATATATACAAAGCCACTCACAAACTTCCAGAATTATTGGAGTCATATTTAATATATATATTAAATATAAATCCAAAGCAAATAGTTATTGGATTAATTCAAATGGCCAAAATAAATATTTCTGTGACTCCAAAAATATTGGTTTGAATTTTACCTCTTACCAACATTTCTATGGAATAACAGGAACATTTTCTTGGACTCATTTGAGAAGATTTAAATGTTGATCATTTTTAGAAGGTTTCTGAGGCTTTGAAAATTCCTCAATTCAAATTTCATTTGAATTAAAACATGATGCTCACATGAGGTCTAGCCTAGAGCATAGCAGGACCAGGGACGTGACAACTCACCCCCACTAAACAAAAATCTCGCCCCGAGATTCAAGCCTAGGGTAAGATGAAGGGGAAACGCAAACTAGTATAGTCTTCACGATCCAGGGTGCACTTCAAATGAACGTTGATTCGCTCATCATCATTATCTTGATGTCTTGTTCCGAGAACTCCAACCAACATGACAACGAGAGGAGAAGGGAACTCTAGAAGGATCAATCTTCTCGAAGGTCGAACAACTCAGGATTAACTCTCGGAATGAGACATAGCAACATCTCTCGAGCTGAGAGACGAAGCACACCTCTAGAGGGATGGAGTGGAACGAATGACGGAGGTTTACTAGGTAGACAACAATTCCACACCTAAGAAGGTGGTAAACGGTTGTCAACGTTGCGAGGTGTTGAGTTGCCATGATACCATAACGGGGCACCTTAGGGAAGGTGACTTGTAGATATATCCCCTTAAGTGGCAAAAAGAATTACCTTTGATTCAAAGATCATTGAAACTCTTTAAACCAACCTAAGGCAATTCTCGACCGATCGTTTGGAGGGGGTCGGTAGAATGGCATACTCGGACTTGGATGATGTGGATTACCTTGTTGAAGACAACGTAATGGATGATTTTGCTTACCACCGGAAATGGAAGGGACCCATGGTAGAATGGCACATTGGTGGTGCAAGCTGGGAACAAAATGCAAATGCTGGGAATGATTCTGGTAACTGGGGAAGAACCCAACAATAGAGAGTGAATTCACTGTTTGAAAGTTATAGCATAATCGAGGGAACTGAGAGCAATCCCAGTTAGTGTCGATGATAACACCTAGCGCTTGTGCGTGCTCTCAAGAACTTGAGCATTTCCATAATCATCAAGGTTTTACCAATATCCGTGTCAAGGATCCTGGCAACACAACTTGCTACCACGATGAATGATGATGGATGATGCAGATGCAAAGGAAGATAACACTTTCTTAGATTTCACCCTTGGCGGGGCCAAGGAAATAAAATCTGGATGATCGACCGAGAGACATTTAGCACTCCGCTTCTAATGTTCTCCTTGATGTGCTAGTGTAACTCATTCATAGATATGGTTTGATATCTAGATCATCAAGTAAAAAGGTCGGACTTCGGGAACACAAAAATCATAGGGCACAACTAGGGAGTAAATCCTACGAAATCCCTATGGGGAGGTGGCCAACTTCTTCAATCAAGATACTACAATAATAGGTCTTTCGGCTGGGTGGTGCTGGCCACGACATCCACTTTACCGGTTATCGAGAGACCAATATTATAGTTCTTGGGAAATGCTCCAAACCATCATATCTGCCTGAGATTCAGTTCTGGTTGGTGTCAGGATATTCCAGACTCATCAAGCCTAGGAAGATAAATGAAAGTTTGCAACACAATTCGACGAGATAACGTTGCGAGATTCTCGGGAAATGAACTACGATAGCAAACTCCAAAACATGAGCTGGTTCTGCTACAAACATGTGAACACGTTGTCCAAGACAAGCATGACCACAAAGTAGTCTTATAATAAAACACTACCGACTTCAGGAGGGGGAACCATCAACGAGGGTATCGAAGTCCTTACATAAGTCCGGATTAGCTCTTATGAAGGAACTCCTTCTCCTTGAACAAATCAATCAATGGCTTGGTGTGCTAGGGATACATATAGATTGAAGGTTGCAAGTCTTCAAACCACAGAATTCTTCGCACGTGTGCATGACTGATTTGGAATGATTCCAAAGAAAGCAACATTGACTTTCTCGAATCCACGGCGGCAACTTGCATCAAATGCACATGAATTAAAGGAAGTCACTACCTTCATCCAAACATATGCTTCATGAGCTAGCATGAACAAATGCTTTCAAAAGTTTCCAACACTAGCTTAATGTTCAACAAAATCATGGAGGAGATAAGGATGTTGTCAATGGGCTCAACAACAATTCATCTAGGTTTCCTTTTAAAAGGAATTCCATAGTTAAGTGAACACGGTGATAGCATTGGTCAGACCAAAGATGTAATGGTGTATGCTCGAGGGATCAACCACGAATAAGACAACATTACGAGCATCGTTGGTACTGATTTGATTTGACGATAGCCCACACTCAAATCAAAGGGTTGATAAGACAATAGGTCCAGCAACTGATCACAGGGACCAATCGATGAAGATATCATCTTTCTTCAACACACACTACACAAGAATATCCCTTTGGAACGAACTAAGTTAGGCAAGCTTTTATCTTCCAACTCTCCAAGTTGTTGTCTAGCTTAACCAACTAGCTCAGGGGTATCCAACACGGATTCTTGGAGAAAGGGGTGGTTTACAGGATAAACCAACTTGATCACGAGCTCAACATAACAGTCAGGAGACAACCTGGTGATACTTTCGAGAAGATATTCGGAAAATCACGAACCACCGATATGTTACTAAGATCGAGAACAATCTTGCTTTTCAGGGCAAGACGATATGATCAAATGAGCGAGGACTTGACAAAATCCTAACTCATTGATCGGAGAGTGCACCAGAAATAAGGACTAGGTAGCACAATCAACCTTAGGGTGACGATTCAATAATCAACACGCTAAGAATGAGGTTATCGTCCATTTAACTACCAAGCAACGGAGTTGCTAGGAGTATTGATTTCACACACCATGATTCACTCGTCGACATTCTGGTTATAACAACACGGAAACCGAGAAATGAATAATGATGGAGAGAAGTATCACTGCACCAAGAGTTCATAGGATGGTGTGAAATTCCCAGGACATTCTTGATATAAAGATGGTAATGCTCCAAGGTAGAACAGAGCAAAAGCAAGATTAGCAATTTGATCTGCGGAGTACGACTGCTTTGACCCAATCCTGGAAATGGACAAGGTACTGGAGTTTGTTTCTCCCAGTCATTCCGGAATAGAATGGCTTGACGGACCACAAGAGTAATAGGAATGCACGCATACTCTTGACTATCAAATGATAGACCAGGGTTAGAAGACAACTAAGAGGGACAACTCAAAGGAACATATAACTTTCTGAGTTGTGGATGCATAGATTAGTATGTCGAACCAAGTTCAACATAATTCTTCCGGATAACCCATGCAGAAAGGTTGAGCTGGCAGAGTCACAATATAGCATGGAGAACTCATCGAGAGCACTCTTGTTATCATCTTTTGGTTCAGAAGAACTCCTGCCAAGAATGGTTCATGGTATTTGGAAGAACGATATACCACGGACCTCAAGGACTATCGCAAAGGTTACTATTATCCTAAAAGAACTAGCAACACTATCAACATGATGTAAGTAGGGTGAATCTCGGGTTCAAGAACCCAGGAATAGAATACCTACTAACTACATGGCATCACGGGATGCTTTCGATAATGATGGCCAGAATCATCACACTGGAAACACAGATCATGGCTAGACCACTAGATGATCCTCTAAGCACTTAGGGTCATAATTATTAACTCCAACATATATGTCGAGGCAACAGAGTACCTCAACTCACCGATTCGTGTGGTTAATCTGGCCCAAAGGAACATCGGAACGGGAGGAAGGGATTTTGCAAATGCTTCAGACTATTTAGAAACCTGGGATGACTCGGACAGCATAACGGCTGTAAATGCTCAGAAAAGATTTGAGACATTCACAAAAATGGTGGCATAACCACTCAGAAGCACAATATCAAGGTCTCGAGATCAATAATTAACATACAGAGGTAGAAACTGAACTGAGGCTTAATCCAACAATCTTATAAGTCTACGGATTAGTAACACGTGATCCTGATAGAAAGAAAAGAAAGCCTAGTTCCTTAACCCCGTAGAAAAGATAAGATGACTCAGATCAGAAGGGCATGAGGTAAAGGAGTAAAAAGAGCCTTACATTCCATCCCACAATCAATTCCCTTATATAACTAAATAATTTCTAGACTCAACTTCGACTAGTTTGGCTTGGTAATCCTACAGGCAGTCAAGCTCTGATACCAACGCTGTCAGGACCCCGACTCAATGCCACATCGATCTAGCATGTAACACCTCATATCACTTTGCGTCCTCACGCACGGTATTCCCACGGGTGTCGCCTTACCTTTGCCCGGGACCGTTTGCGCCTTTTGGCACACGTATATGATAGTGTCGCTAGCATCCATATGATAAGGAACCCGGGCTTACATGGCTAGTCGTAAACCCAAAGTGGCACAGACTTACAGGGACAGGCATCCATGACCCAGCATCGAACGTGTCAGTCATTAGCGAGTGAATCCAGGCTGTAGCACTGGGCTAGCAGGACTCCGGTGAACCGGGCTGTAGCGGGCTAACAGGACTCCAGTATTCATCGCGTGACATTTCCCCGAAGGGACAGACACAGGAACGAAGAAGGACACATGCCAGCCAGCCTAAGTGTTCCGGAGCAGTAGCAAGCTACCATGGCTCAGTGGAAGCACTAGGAGACATTTCCCGGTAAGAGAGGCTACTAAGGATAAACAACTAGATAGCCAGATCCCACACATACCAAGCATTTCAATAACATACACACAATATGCTCGATATGTGCAAATACAACATGGCATCACAACATGACTCTACGACTCAAATATTTATTCATTAGGCTCCGAGGAGCGGGATATTACAAACATGGGTCTCATGACCCAACAATCAGAGCATACAAGTCAAAGCACATGCGGAAGCTTAACATGTCTGAGTACAGACATCTATAAATGAAAAAGGCTGAGAAGCCTGACTATCTACCAGATCCTGCCGAGGGCACAAGATCGTAGCTGAGGTAACAAGCTAAACGTCGAAGTCCACGCGAAACTACTAGTGAGACCGAAGTCTCTCTGCAAAAACATAAAATAGGCAAACGTGAGTACAAATGTACCCAGCAAGACTTACATCAGAACTAACTACATATGCATCATTATCAACAAAGGGGATGGTGGGGTTTAACTGCAGCAAGCCAGCTTTGACTCGGTGGCTATCCTGAACTACGACTGCAATGTAACCCTTTTGAGGTGGCGCACATGAGTCCACATATTCACCATATCAATACCCCACTATGGATCCGCTCCCGTCTCCCTACGAGAACGCCATCCATAGCACTCACGCTTATCTTGCGTATTTTAGGGTATCCACTTTCACTTGTCTATGAACTGATATAAGCAACCCAGAAGTCCTTTTCCGCGGACACGACTATTCGAATAGATGATGTTAACCCTGCAGGGGTGTACTTCTTCATACATGTTTCCACCACTTAGCGTCTGCACACGACATGTGCTCGGCAGACTTCAAGCGAAAGCAGACGTGGGTGTAGACCATGACCTACCTAAACACTCAAGTCTCTAGTCCAGGTTTATCGCCTATTCGGGTTCCATCCATGAGGAGATCCGGCCGGAGTTTCGCTCACAGCCCCAAACGATGTGAACAGGGTTCCCGAGATACCAAACGGGCATCCGGTACACCGTGCCATGTACCTACCGCATCACAGCCCACCCCTACGGTCAGCGCTGTCCACGGCCTCCAGTAAGCTACAAACACCAGAAACTACTTGCAACTCCTGGACAGAGGACTAGGGTGAATAAGAAGTCGAGCGGGGTCATATTTTAGGGCCCAATGCATGGTAGTAGCTGAATCATGGATCACAAACACAGAACTCAGTTCCTAAGGATGGCTTCAATGAGACAACCCACCATGTACTCCTACATGGCCTCTCACCGACACCTTTTACCAAATCGTGTTCACACACTTAGCTCACACACAGTAGGACATGTTCACACACCTCTGATTCATCCCGGATGAATCAGACCTGACACAACTCTAAGCAGTAGCAGGCATGACAAACAAGCATGAATGATTAGGCACAACAGGGCTCAAACAACTCCTACTCATGCTAGTGGGTTTCATCTATTTACTGTGGCAATGACAGGTCATGCAAAGGATAAAGGGGTTCAGCTACCGCAGCAAGTAATAGATGAATCGATGTTGTCCTAATGCACTAAAAGAGAGCAGGAGCGAGAGAGTAGGATTGTATCGGAATGAACAAGGGGTTTTTGCTTGCCTGGCACTTCTGAAGATAACATTGAGTCTTCATCAGTGTCAACGATCACAACGTCGGAACATCGTCTACCGGGAGGGAACAGATACCGGCAACAAAGAAGAAATACAATCAATGCAATGCACAATATGATGCATGCTCATGACATGGCAATATGAATGTGTTTTGAGCTAATGCAACTAGCAACAGATTAAATGAAGTTGGTTTGAATACAAGATTCAAATTCAAACTCCATATGTGATTATTCAAATGCCATTTAATTGATTTGTGCTAAACAGCAGCTATAAGTTGTTCTAACATGCATGAAAATGGTACAGATGGATTCCTTGAATTTTTCTGATAATTTTTCATATATAAATTATTTAATTTGGAGTTATGGTTGAATTTCTATGATTTATTGAAGTTTAGGGCATTTTCTAAAATTTCCTGAATATTAATAATTCCAGTAATTCATTAATGCGTCAGCCTGACGTCAGTGTGACGTCAGCAGGTCAACAGGGGCTGGTCCGGGTCAAACCTGACGTTCGGGACCCACATGTCAGCTGCACAGTGATTTAACAGAGTTTAATTAACTTAACTAAATTGTTAGCCGGGTTAATTAAACGGTAGGGCCCACTGGTCAGTGGCCCTAGGCCTGGGTTAGCGGGGGTGGTTAGGCCCTAATGACCGGCCACGTCGGATTCGCCGGCGGTTGGACGACGGCGACGACCCAGAGGGGCGATGGCTCGCCGGAGTTGCGCCAAAGACGACGGATCGACGCGCCAAGGGCACCAGGAGGTAGCCCGTGCCCGTGCGCATCTAGGGGGACCAACGGGAGGTGCGGGGGTGGCCGGGGTTCGCCGGAGTGGAGCCCGAGGCGGCGGCCGGAGCTTGGGGGTTCGCGGGACCGGCGCTGCGGTGCACGGGAGGATGAGTGGTTAGGTGCTTTGGGTTCCTAAGGTTGCGGTGAGCACGCTGGTGGGCTCGGGAGCAAGCTGCGGTGGCTGTGGCCACGGCCACGCCATGGCCGGCGGCGAGGAGCAATCGGCTCCGGTGAAAAGGGCGGCTAGAGTACGGGAACGAGCGCGAGGAGGAGGGGGAATGGAAGAGTAGCTCACAGCTGATCTGGTGGAGGCAACGGCGAGGCCGGGGAGGGGCTGGAGCTCGCGAATCCTCGAAAGTTCGCCGGCGGCCGAAGGTTGGGGGCGAGCTTGAGGGCGACGCTGCAGGGCTTCTAGAGGGCCGTGGATCGGTGGGGAGGAAGAGGGGGTTGGGGCGGAGCTTCCTGGGGCGTCGGTGAGGCGTGGGGTGGCCGGTGGCCACGGTGGTTGCGAGCGTGGTCGGCGGCGGCTCTCGGTCATGGGGGGGGGGGGGGGGGAAGCAGAGGAGCGAGGGGGAGGGAGGTCCAGAGAGCGAGGGAGAAGTGAGAAGGGGTCGAGGGGAGTGCGTGGCATCACCGGGGCGTCGAGGACGAGCCAGGAAGGCTGGGAGGGAGGAGGTGGCCGGGGCGCGTGGCCGCGCGCGCCACCGAGCAGCTTCGGGGCGAGGGGGAGGAAGACGACAGGGGGAGAAACGGCGGTGGGCTGGGCCGCTGGAGGAGCTGGGCCAGGTGGGCTGAGAGGTGAGCGCCAGGTAAGTTTTCTCTCCTCTCTGCTTTTATTTCTATTTAATTCTGTTTTCTATTTTCTGTAGTTTGTTTTGATTTAGTTTTAGACACTAAATCATTTTAATAAATTCTGTAGGTTTTTATGTGGCTTGCTAAAATATATACAAAGCCACTCACAAACTTCCAGAATTATTGGAGTCATATTTAATATATATATTAAATATAAATCCAAAGCAAATAGTTATTGGATTAATTCAAATGGCCAGAATAAATATTTCTGTGACTCCAAAAATATTGGTTTGAATTTTACCTCTTACCAACATTTCTATGGAATAACAGGAACATTTTCTTGGACTCGTTTGAGAAGATTTAAATGTTGATCATTTTTAGAAGGTTTCTGAGGCTTTGAAAATTCCTCAATTCAAATTTCATTTGAATTAAAACATGATGCTCACATGAGGTCTAGCCTAGAGCATAGCCGGACCAGGGACGTGACAGACGACGGCATGGCCCGCGTCCCACTTCTCCATCGACAGGACAGCCACTGAGGTCCCATATCTTGCCGACGCCCTGTGGGCAGGGCTGGTTCCCCCCTTTTCTGATTTCTTCAACGCCGTGCTTTCCCACTATCAGATCCACATGATGCATCTGGGTCCTGAATCCATCACCCTCCTTTTGGTCTTTGCCTTTGTTTGCGAAGCTATGGTGGGCATCCCTCCTTCAGTTGCCCTGCTGCGCCACTTCTTCTCGTTGCATCTTGTCGACCCTACCCAATGATGAGCTTGTGTGAGCTTCGTTGCCGCGCCTGAGAGGGCGGCCTCTGGGATTGACTTCAAGCTCCCCCTGCCCGTGGTCGGGTTCCGCGAGCGGTGGCTGTATGTGGACGCAGGAGTGCCCAGCCCCTGCTATTGGAGCCAACCTCACCTGCCGTCCCCAATTCTGGCTGGGGCCAGGAGACGCTTGAGAGCCCCCGGCTCGTCTTCGTCTGGCACCGCTTCGTGCTCCTGAGGTCGCTTGGCGTGACAGCGCCCAAGGTGGTGAAGGAGTTCCTGCTATGCCGTGTTGTTCCTCTTCAACGCCACTCTCGCCGGATGTGGGCCTTCCGTGGGTGTGAGGATCGTATGAGGCTCCAGGAAGAGGACCTGACTCCTGACGTGCTGAGGACGGTGCTCTTGACTCTAGCTAGGGACCCCAACCCCGGCAGACTCTGGCAGGAAGGGGCCTTGTTGTACCTCTGCCAGAGTAGGGGCGACTTTGTGAAGCAGATGCCTGTCTTTGATGAGTGGGGGCCGCGCCCCGCCGGCCTTCAGGGGCCTCGCGAGAACCCAGTGGTGGTGACTGCCCTACCAGTCGGCCAAGGCGACTCATCCTCGAGTGGCGGAGCAGGGAGACACGAGGCACCAGAGGCCGAGGGGGCTCCTGGCGCGGTGACAGCGTCGGGCGAGGCTCATGAGGAAGCAGCTCTCGAGGCCCGTGCCGCTGAGGTTGAGGGTGGCAAGCAGCTGCTCTCAATGCCTGCGACTGGGGCCCCTGAGGCTCCAGCTGCATCTCTTGGGGAGGCGATTGGCAGCGCACATCGGGCAGGCACCTCTGCCGCGGATCGCCGTGCCGCTCCGTCTTCGTCGGAGGTTGATCCATGCGCCCAACTCTTGGGACACTTCCGCGTGAACTTCGAGGCTCTCCGGAAGAAAAGGGAGGCCCTGGGCGATGATTACCCTTGTCTCCTGCTGAAGCGTAGGAAGTACTTCGCCACTGATGAGTAAGCCTTTTCCTTTCCCGGCTCCCGATCCTTCTGTTACTTGTACTGACCCTTGCTCCACAGGCCCCTTCCAGCCGAGCTTGCGGAGACGGCTGAGGAGCCGTCCCCCTTGGCTTCGCCCCCTCCACCATCCTCGAGCGCCCTGAGCAGCGGAGCCATTGTGGTGGGGGCGATCGAAGAGGCGAACCATCCCAAGGCGCACCGCGGCCCCATGCACCTCGCGATCCTCCTTCGCGGGCCTTCTCGTGGCATAGCCATCCTGCCATGGGCCTCTCACCTGGTCGTGAACTGCGATTGGCTGAGGCGCTTCCTGTGCTCTTCTCCTGAGGAAGGGCTGGCCCTAGGCCGGGCTTCTGACGCAGCGTGCCCGGCCATCGCGAGGGTGCCAGCCCCCAGCCCCCAGCCCGGAGGGGGAGTGCTGACTCGCGGCCCCCGGCGCTTGCTTGGGGCGGATGATGGTGTGGAAGACGTGCTCGAGCACGCTTGGGAGCGTCGCGCTCTCCGCCAAGGATTCCTTCAAAGGGCGACTGATGCAGTGAGCCTACTTGGTGAGGAGCTTGCTGATGAAGACGCGCACCTTGAGGCCGAGGGCCTGTGCCTGGCTGTAGAGAGGCGCAAGCTGGAGGGTGCCATCGCCCTTGCACGCTGCGAGCGTGGTCTTGATGAAGCAGAGGCCAAGGCATCGTTGATGGCCTCTCGGGAGGCCCGGTCTCGGGCTGCTGAGGAGGCTCAGGAGGCTGACCGGCGGCGAATGGCTGCGGAGGAGCGGGCTCGGGAGCTTCTGGCCTGGTGCCACTCACAGGAGGAGCAGGTGGAACTGCGCGAGGCAGCCCTCGCGTCGATGAAGGTGGCCTCTGGCGACTCAGCAGAGCTCCAGAGGCGTGAGGAGGCGCTGACACTGGAAGCCGCCGAACGTACCCACGAGTACGAGCGTCTGGAGACAAGGGAGCGCTTGGTGACGCAGGCGGAGGATGATGTTGCTGCACAGGAAGCCCGCATCCTGGAGGAGGTCGGACGTCTAGTGGAGATGGCACATTTGAACCTCGAGCACGAGTTCGAAGAGAAGCTGGGGTTAATCCGGGTCGAAGCTGAAGGCAGGACTGCCGCTTTGAGGGCCAAGCTGGAGGAGGCGGTGCGGCGGGCCGATGCTTCCCGGGCCGCCCTTGAGGTGGCGCGAGGTGAGTTAACCACCTCCCAGGTTGAGGTGCTCCTTCTTCGCTAGCGGGTGGAGGAGGCTGAGGCCGTCGCGCATCAGAATGCGGACGAGATACGTCAGCGGCGGATCTTGGAGCATGAGCATGGCCCCATGCTCACCACTCTCCGGGAGAGAGCCAACGCGGCCTTGGGCAACATCTGCGAGGAGGCCGTCGGTGAGCCGCACGCAATCAACTACGCGGGCAATCTCCGGTTCTTCACTAATGTGGTGACGCAGCTAGAGGCGCGGTCGACCAGGGCTGACAGGTTGGTGGAGGAGAGGAGCCACGCCCTGCTCAGGCGCGCCTTTTCCTGCATCTTCAGTCACCTCCGCAACATGGATCCCCATTTTGATTTTGATGCCGCCATTGCCCCAGTCCCCCAGGCTGTCCGAGGTAACCAAGCGCACTGGGTGGAGGACCATGTGGACGCTCTTATCAGGGCCTTTGCCTCAGACAACGATGATGCGATCGTGGCGGCAGACAAGGGCGGCGCGATGGGCGGCCCTGACGCCGCCGGCGGTGATGCGGACAGCGATGGCGAGTTCACCGGCGCCAGCAACGGCCCAGGTGGTGCTCCTGAGGACGCATTGGGGCATTCGTCCGACTGACTGTACATCGTTCCTACTTCCTTACCCTGCATGAATAGAACTCAGGTTTTGGCCTGATGACTGTGAGAGCATTTTGGAGGGGCCCCTTATGTAAAACTTGTGTTTATCGTATCAGTAGAAGCCACATCGCCCATGCGCCCACGCCAAGTGGCTGGCTCAAGCGACGCACCAGTCGGCTAGTATACCTTTGTTCCGCGCTGGCCCTGAGGCAGCCCGCGGGGGTTGTGGTGTCCTGAGTGTCCCCTGATTGAATTCGTAGGATCTGCAGTAAAACACCCTCCTGAGAGGACGCGGCGGCGGCAGTCTGGGCTGCGCGCAAGCTAGGCCTGACCCGGCTCGCGAGGGGCTCGCGAGGGGAGGTGGCTGAGGCGAAGGGGTAACCAAAACGCGAGAAATTGCTCGAACGAGACTAAGCACCCCTCCCCGAACACACGCAAATCTCAAATTCGAATCCAACTTGAATCTAGCGGGGAAAGTGACAACCAGGGGGAAGAGCAATGAAAGCAAACAAAAGGCCGCGTCCGGCACCTAGTCTAGTCTTGGACGTCTTCTCACCAGCGCGGAGCTAAGTGCTGCCACTAGGCATGGGAGGGAGCCCCAGGGCCTGAGGCCGGCACCCCTGAGACTCTGGGGCGTGTACAGCCCCACTCATTATTATGTGAGAGTGTCATGGGGCGGCGAGCTTCACAGGCACTGGGCCTTCTTCATAGGTACTGGCCTTGCTTCATATCGCCAGATGAGGGCCCCGCCTTGCGCCACACTCTAGTGCCATCAACGACGACCGGAAACAAGGACGCCACCGATGGGGTAGAGCGGTTGCCAGCGGTTCCCCCGACGACCACGGGTCCTCCCCCGGGGGCAGGCCCTGGGGCACCTCCCCAGTGGAGGGCCTACCTCCTGAGAACACCTTGCTCCGAACACTGTGGTGGTGATGTCGAATCCCTGCCCCTTTCCTGCAGCCCCCTGCGTCCTCCTCCCGAGGGGTAGGAGGTTGGGGGAGCGGGGCAGCTGCCCGCTGCGGCAACCTGCACCTCTTGCGATCCATGGGTAGCGTATGCCTGCTGAAGAATTAGTGGTACCCGATAATCGCTGCTTCCAGCGTGCCTAGTGGGACCGTCCCAAGACTCCTGGAAGGGCTCAGCCTCTGGCGCCTCGTCCCCCCAGCTCGGGCTGAGGAGCGAGCCTGGCTCGCCCTCGTGTGAGTGTCCTTGATCCATCATGAGGGGCACGTATACCTCTAGCGCCGCCACCCCGAAGGCCGCGCCGTAGTGCTCTACGCGCCACGCGGTCCTGCCTGATGCGCCTATCGTGGGGTGGGAGCGCAGCTGTCCACTGGGGCCGTGGGTCGCGTCGAGCCCTTCTTCTTCACGGACCAAGAGCGGGGGCTGCGCCGCCGCCGGTCCAGTGCTGACAGCCTCGCTGGTGTTGGTGTAGCCTTGGAGCCCGCGGGCACGCGCGGGGCCCCCTCGCGGGCTGCCCTGGGTTGGAAATGGGAGCTGGATGCAGAAGGGGTGAGCCCCCGAGGCGGCGAAGCCCAGGAGCTCTGCCACCCGCTCTAGCAGCACGTCGCGGCTGCCCTCCAGCAGTCTGCACTGCAGCAGCTCTCGAGCCACCGTGAGCGCGGCCCTCAAGTTCACTTGCTCCCGGTGGGTGTACGGTGTCGTGGTCGCGGCGTGATTGGAGGCCCTTGCTGCCGACCGCGCCTGTCGCGGTGTGAGAGCTATCGAAGCCTCTCTGCGTCGCCTGCGGCCCGCAGCGCCCTGCGGACCGCGAGCAGCCTGGGGCACGGGGTCACCTGAGGTGAGCGGCTCTGCGCGGGCGGGCCATGCCACCCATGGGTCTGGGTTGCCCTCCTGGTCGCCGGGCATGGTGATGACGACACGACGGGGCACGGAGCGGTGGAAGACGAATTCCGGCGCACCCCTACCTGGCGCGCCAAATGTCGGATTTCGGGTTCCGGCAGACCCTTAAGGTTTGAACACTGGGGTGCGCGCGGAGATTCCGCCTCCTACCTTCCTGCGCCCCTCCGTCGTGCTAGGACCTAAACTAAGGAAATAAAAACACAAGAGACACAGGGTTTATACTGGTTCGGGCCACCGTTGTGGTGTAATACCCTACTCCAGTGTGTAGTGTGTGGATTGCCTCTTGGGCTGATGATGATGAACAATACAAGGAAGAACAGCCTCGCGAGGGTCTGTTCTTGGCTGAGGCGATGAACTGCTGGGAGGAGTTCAGCCACCTTTCTCTCTCTCTCTCTCTGCTCTCCTTTTTTCCCCCGACCCCCTTGCTGTGTTGGTGGCTGGTCCTATTTATAGAGGCCCTGGTCCTCTCCCCAAATTTTGAGCGGGAAGGGAGCCAACAATGGCGGGCTAATTTGAAGGGGGACAGCAAGTATCAGCTATCCTGACAAAAGTAGTCTTCGCCTGCGCAAAGCTCTGGTGATGAGGCCGTCTTGGGCTCCACGGTGACCTCCGTCTCATAGTCCTCCTGGTGTTGGTCTCGTTGCACCGAAATGGCACCCTTTACCTGATGCCTCGGTACTCCGCGGCTGCGCTTGCCCCCTTTGCACCAAAGAGGAAAGGAGGACGCTGCGCGGGCTGGCACCCACCTGGAGCCCTGAGTTGTCATGGCTTGTGTCATGGGCACCTCGTGAGGTACCCCGCCTTGATCTCTCCGCCTCCTCGTGAGCCAGCCTGACGAGGCCGTGCCTGAAGAAGCCTCACGTCGTCCACCCCGCGAGGCTTGGCCCCTCGCGAGGGTCTTGGGTTTGTGTTGGTGAAGATGGGCCGTGCTGGGCCCCCCTTAGAGCCACGCCGCAGGCCGCAGGAAGGCAAGTCTGGGGACCCCCGTTCCCAGAACGCCGACAGCTCTAAGCCGCTTTATCTCCCGCTTAGGAGAAAAGGCCCTACCCCTTTACCGCCTCCTTCTGCGCACCGAACACTTCGAGTGGACGGATGCAGCCACGGCCGGACTCGGCGAAATAAAAGCCATCTTGGCAACAAGCCCAGTCCTGGCCGCGCCAAAAATTGGTGAACCAATGCTATTATACATTGCAACAACCCATCTGATCGTAAGCACAGTGCTCGTCGTCGAATGAGAATCAGACGGATACAAATTCCCCCTTCAAAAGCCGGTCTATTATGTGTCCACTGTCCTTACTCCGTGCAAGTCACGGTACCCGCATTATCAAAAGATTGCGTACGCGGTATTTATAGCATCCCGGAAGCTGCGACACTACTTTCAAGAGTGTTCAATAACAGTAGCCTCGGAAGTGCCACTTAATGATATTATAAACAAAACCGCGACAGGCCGGATTGCAAAATGGGCCATTGAGCTCCTCCCGTTTGACATAACTTACAAGCCACGGCGAGCTATCAAGTTGCAAGTTTTGGCCGACTTCGTCGCAGAATGGACGGAGGCCGAATCCCTAAAGAGTATGACACATATTCAAACTGGGTCATGCACTTCGACGGCTCCAAAATGTTGGCCGGTCTAGGGGCGGGCGTCATTTTGACGTCCCCCACAGGATACACAGTTCAATACATACTCCAGATAATGTACACAGACTCCAACAACGCAGTCGAATATGCGGCCCTTTTATATGGTCTCCAGATGGCAGTATCCATGGGCATTCAACGCCTAGAGGTGCGCGGGGACTCGAACCTCGCAATATCCCAAATAAATGGAGACTTTCATGCCAAGGATCCAAAAATGGCAGCTTATCGCAACGCCGTCCTAAAAATGTCAGCTCGGTTCGAAGGGTTCGAATTTCACCATATAGCCCGGGAAAATAATCAGGCGGCAGATGTCCTGGCACGCATCGGCGCAAAACGCGATGTAGTCCCCCCCCCCAACATCTTCTTGGAAAGGCTGTTCAAGCCGTCCGTAGTATGGGAAGGGGAACCTGGTAATAACAGCCCGGACCCAACCGCACTGCCCGACACTGAACACTCTAACATAATTGGAGGCTCTGCCAATGAAATAACACCTTCAGCCCACGTAATAATGGTCGTCATCGCCCCATGGACAGAACCATTCCTCGCCTAACTTACCAGGCAGCAACTCCCTAAGGACCAAAATGAGGCACGCTGCATAGTGCGACGATCTAAAGCCTATAAAGTCCATCAGGGAGAGATTTATAAGAAAAGAACTACCGGAGTCCTTCAAAGGTGCATATCCGAAGAGGAAGGGCGGAACCTCCTGGCTGAAATTCATGCCGGACTCAGCGGTCATCACGCTGCAGCTCGGTCCCTTGTAAGCAAGGCCTTCCGTACAGGATTTTATTGGCCGACGGCCCGGGCAGACGCCCAAGACTTAGTCCAACGATGCGTCGGTTGCCAGCCTTTTGCAAACCAAAGCCATATGCGACCCACCGCCCTCCAAACTATCCCCATCATTTGCCCTTCGCGGTCTGGGGGCTTGACATGGTTGGACCCCTTAAAGGCGGAACCCAAAAGAAAAAATACTTACTGGTCATGGTGGATAAGTCCACCAGATGGATAGAAGCCATGCCTATTAAGATGGCTAAATCCGAACCGGTGATAGACTTTATATTCGGGGTTGTACACCGTTACGTCGTCCCGGACAGCAAATGGTCTTATCATGAGCGGCATCAAACCCAGATTAGTGCGGTCCCTTAAGGAATCTAATACGCACTGGGTAGAGGAGCTCGACTCCGTACTCGGGGGCTACTGAGGGAGTCCTGGATTAGGGGGTGTCCGGATAGCCGGACTATACCTTCGGCCGGACTCCTGGACTATGAAGATACAAGATTGAAGACTTCGTCCCATGTCCGGAAGGGACTTTCCTTGGCGTGGAAGGCAAGCTTAGCGATACGGATATGTAGATCTCCTACCATTGTAACCGACTCTGTGTAACCCTAGCCCTCTCCGTTGTCTATATAAACCGGCGGGTTTTAGTCCATAGGACGAACAACAATCATACCATAGGCTAGCTTCTAGGGTTTAGCCTCTCTGATCTCGTGGTAGATCTACTCTTGTACTAGCCATATCATCAATATCAATCAAGAAGGACGTAGGGTTTTACCTCCATCAAGAGGGCCCGAACCTAGGTAAAACATCGTGTCCCCTGCCTCATGTTACCATCCGGCCTAGACGCACATTCGGGACCCCCTACCCGAGATCCGCCGGTTTTGACACCGACAGCAACCTACCCTCGATGGACATGCATCAGTCCATTCGGTGTCAGATTGTCAGAGGCATACACTGTAGTACCCAACATGCGGAGTACCATCATTGTTCGACTTCACAAAGAGGCAAAGAGCCAAGCGCAGTAGTACGAGTACTACTACTACTAGAACCGCAGGGTGGAGCGTTTGTACTCTTATTTTTTTATCTCTGATAAAGTACACGTTTATTCTGAAGAAGGGCGGAAAATGGCAGCCCAACATGTAATGAATGATATCGATCAACCAACCATGCTCGAATATATCTTGGCCTCCATGCGAGCCTGTCTGTGTGTTCTCGCTCCTCGTCTCTCTCAAGGAACGGCGGGTTGGCACTTTGCCGTCAATTGAGATCGGTTTGCTCACACTCCTGTACCACATGTCAGTGATATTCCAAGAGGAGGTGCATTGACTGACTGGCCATACGCGTACTTGGTTTTGCACCTTCATACTACTCCTCCCTCCGTCACAGTTTACAGGGCGCGCTTCATTATGATGCATTTCTCTCAATGCATTTCCACCACTAGAGAGACTTTACACGCGTTTGGTTTAATGCTCAATTAATTAGGGCGTGGTAACCGCAATCAAGTCCACAATTTTCTCTCCATGTACTGTACTACTATAGAGTGGAGTAAGTGCATGCATGTGTGTACCCGGGGTGGAAGCACTGCATGCATGTGTGTACGCATTATTCCCTCTAGTAATAGACGCCGTGCTATAACTATCAATGCTATTTTTGAGGCTGATCGCGAGTCGCCTTGGTCCCACGTTTTTTTTCTTTTTTCTGAAGCGCGCTGTATAAACAGTGACGGAAGGAGTAGTATGAGCGGATTCAAAGAAGAGCGTATTGATGGTTGCTTCTTTAGAGCAACTTACAGTGGGAAAGGTGGGGCTTATGATTTGACTGCTTATTTCTCACTCTTAATGCGGCGCAAAGACCGAGCTGAGTCTTTCTAGAGATTTCAACGAGTGACTACTCAAATATTTGTCTTTTTAGAGATTTCAAATGGACTGGCACATACGAATTTATATAGACATATTTAGAGTGTAGATTCACTCATTTTGCTCCGTATGTAGTCACTTGCCGAAATCTCTAGAAAGACGAATAGAATATTTAGGAACGGAGCGAGTACACATATGAAGCAAAATGAGTGAATCTACACTCTAAAGTATGCCCATTTGAAATTTGTAAAAAGAAAAATATTTAGGAACGAAGGAGTATAATTTTGTGCATGGCACATGGACCCGGATGATGAAGAGGCTTCTGGCAAGCTATCAAGCCTCCATCATTTGTTTAGATAATTGACGTACTATACAAATAATTTTCCAGCGACATGAACTTGTACAATGGTGTGAGCTTTCAGCTTTTGTTTTGCGTGTCTTGCCATCGATGCTCTTTCGAAAACAATAAAAAACTAACTTCATTGCTAATGCATGTCAATTATTAGCATATCAGAGCTAATAATTACATCACAACTGAAGACAGAGTTGTGAGACGGTGTTAAATTAAAATTGATCCATCCTTTCATTGGCAGCAACGTCCCCCCAGCTCTGTCTAAATCAACAAGGCATGTTGGGAAAAGAAGTAGCTATCTGGAGCATGCAACATTCCGATCATTTTGTGCAGTTCCACTAAAATAGAGCCGAGCGTCCCTATTCCAAAGATATTAAGTGTGATTACGATAATAGAGGACTCATGATGAAATAATAAACACACAAATAGAAGCCGGTCACCTTTGCAGTCTCTCTTAAGACTAACTAGTTGGAGAAGATTAGGCTTGGAGTTGGATGAGGAGGATAGAGCAAAACCAATTTCCCTTTGTGCAGTCGCACCGAAATGTAGAGACGTTTCCCGTGTGACATTTTAGTACAACTGCGCAAAACACTCTTAAGAAAAAAGTGATTTGTGCAGTTCACCAAAAGGTCGCAATAGCAACAAGGTGAAATGGATAGCCCTGTTTGCAAAAAAGAGGTAGAAAGGAAACAATTACTGGCCAATAACAGTTGATGACACATGCGACGACAAAAAAGAAGCATATTCCTTGTCCTAAGGGAATATAACAACATGGTTGTGTTTGTCTAAAACAGTGTGAGGACGAGAATGCAATATCGAAAGTACGCCAGACGAGCTACGTTTTGGGCAAAGAACTATGGAAGAATCACATGCAGCAACATGGGAAGACGGGCAGTGGACCAAGGCCGGAGGGGATACCTGGAGGTCGTCAGGATGTAACTAGGTCAGCGGCAGCGGGCGGAATCTGCGAGTAGGTGGCATAGGCCCTGCCGCGCTGGAGCTTGGTCAGAGAGAATGGCATGTACTGCAGATTGGGACGTGCTGCCTCGGCGCCGTCGAACAGAGAAACAATGCACTTCCTACCTTTCCCCCGGCAGATGGGATGTGGCCGGATCAGTGACCAACGGTGAGAGAGAGAGAGGCCACCGCACTCCCTTTCCCCCGGCGGACGGGATGCAGCCGGATCATTGACCAACGGTGAGAGAGAGGCCACCTGTCGGTGCCAAAACCGGCGGATCTCGGGTAGGGGGTCCCGAACTGTGCGTCTAAGGCGGATGGTAACAGGAGGCAGGGAACACGATGTTTTACCCAGGTTCAGGCCCTCTTGATGGAGGTAAAACCCTACGTCTTGCTTGATTTATTCTTGATGATATGAGTATTACAAGAGTTGATCTACCACAAGATCGGAGAGGCTAAACCCTAGAAGCTAGCCTATGGTATGATTGTATGTTGTCCTACGGACTAAAACCCTCCGGTTTATATAGACACCAGAGGGGGCTAGGGTTACACAAGGTCGGTTACGAAGGAGGAGATATACATATCCGTATTCCCTAGCTTGCCTTCCACGCCAAGTAGAGTCCCATTCGGACACGAGACGAAGTCTTCAATCTTGTATCTTCATAGTCCAACAGTCTGGCCAAAGGATATAGTCCGGCTGTTCGGAGACCCCCTAATCTAGGACTCCCTCACCACCGCAGCCTTGTGGGAGATACTCTGAAGAGCGACAAACCAGGCAGGCAGGCTCCATTGTACATAGTGAGAGGACTACCTTTTTCTCCATAAGAATCGTTTTATATTCTATGTACATGCCATTGAGCGCTATAACTTTATTTAAAAATAATGCGGCAACACGTCAAGTTGAACTTTGTTTCGTGCACGCATGGTACACGACCTCCCTAGGTAAAAAACTGCTACAGGCGTTCAAATTAGCACGTGGGCTGGCATTTTGTAAGGAAATGAGCTCCACCGTGTACCCGCGCGGGTGTGTCTGGGCACAAAGCGTGAGTACGTGCATGGTGCACCTATTCTCTTCTTGTATATGTACACCACCTACGTGGGGTTGTGTGAGAGAGATACAAACCTAGAGAGATATAGTGTGTGGGTTCTAGAGAGTTTGGGGGGGGGGGTCAATCAAAAAATGTAACATATGCAATGTGTGTGAAATAGAGTCCTGGATATAACATATATATAGAGGGGGTCATCCACGATAAGAGAGTTGAGGTATCATCGTCTTGAGGTGTCCATTGAATCGAAGAGAGGGATGATGTGTGTGTGTGCGCGATCGATAAAGAGTGCCATCGAATTTGTGTGTGCCCACGTCAAAGATATAGAGTGGCTGGCCTACTGGAACATGAGATGGGACATGTGCAGTTTGTCTCTGTGGCATGGATACCTACCTGCAGCGCTCGACTATCGGTGTGTGGTGGGGGAAGAGGGAGGCCCAATTAACTATAGATGTACAATGGATGGTATATGTGTGGAGGAGGAGAGAGGCCTACCTCATGTATTAAGGAGATCGATCTGCCTCATGTATTAAGGGAGATCGATCGGCATGCATATGTGCAGGAGAGGAATAAGATTGGGAGAGAGACAGAGCTAGAGTGTTGGAGGGGGTGGTAGTGGAGTTGCTTCTAACAAATGGTGGGATAGGCTTGCTACACAAACGGAGGGCACGCCCGCAATATCAATAAGAGAGGAGATGGCTGCTTGTTGTCTGTGCACGTGCGTGTGAGAGACGGGTTAGGAGGCATGCACGAATGATGAGGGGGGACGATGTGGCTGTGGTAAGCAGACGTAACTACATAGGAAGATCAATCCCCCTGTGTTAGAGAAAGGAGAGACATAACTTGTGAGGTACGTCGATCGATGGGGGGTAGTTAAAGTCGATCTAGGTATATGTTGGGAGATCGATCGGTATACATGCATGTGTGTGTTAGAAGCAAATGAGGCACGAGGAGAAGGATAGAGAGAGAGGGATGCATGTAGGAGGTGGTACGAGAGGCATACTATATCGAGGGGGGAGGAGTGTGTGAGTACGAGAATGATGAAAAGAGTGGTGGGAGTAAGGCATGGACGGTGACAAGAGAAGAGGGGAGGCTTGTGTTTCTGCTAGGCACACCTGGCTAGAGAGGCATATCGATCTATGTGTGCCGTAAAGAAGGAGCTGGCGGGCCTATACACACCGTGGGTGAACTGCCTAAAGTGAAAAGACGAATTTGTGCGATGGAGCTAGAGAATGCCGAGGGAGGGTGAGAGGGATGCGGGTGTGTGCATGCACAAGAGAAAGTTAGCGCTAGCTACAAACATAAGAGGGTTGTGTGGGTGTAAAAGACGAATAGAAATCATATATACTTCATTATAAAAAGCGAATTCGGATATTTGAAGAATTTATCATAGTGTTCCAAACCGACGCATGTGTGAATATATATAACAGTGATACACATGGTGTGGTTACGAACATGTTATACTACATTTAATATATTTTGTCTCTACTCTTATAAAAAATGGAGTTGTTGATGATGGTGTGCCTGCCATCCTGCATTATAGGCCGTTCGATTTATATCTGGCGGATAGCAAGGAAACTATGATGGTTGAAGTTGGCAACAATCATGATTGTAGATTCTTATTGAAATAGAGAAACGAATTCAAATTTAGTTCAAATTGCAGCGGTAGTATAGACATTTGGAATGCACTAAAATGTTGGTATGAGTAGGTTACATGCATTATACAGCAAGCGAAAAAAATTAATCGGACATAACATGGATTCATACTACCTCCTTCCATCTATATAGGGCGTAATGAGATTTTTAAGACCTCCTTTGACTATTGACAAGATTAATAGTACATGACATGCACAATGTGAAAATTATATCATTGAAAGAACCTTTCACAGACGAATTTAACGGTGTGCTTTGTGTAAGTTGCATGTCATATATCATTGCTCTATTATTTGGTCAAAGTTAGCATCGAAAAATGCATTAGGCCCTATATAGATGGAAGGAGGGAGTAGCTTTGAATAGCATTTGTATAGTAAAACGGGGCAAGACTCTCTCTTTGTGTGGTGTGAATAGTTTTATTTTTTTCGTTTTCTTTTTGGTTGAGGGAAGTGCGAATTGATTTGGTATGTACAAGTACAATATTACTACATGTTAGGCTTATCCCTAAAATTCAACCCGCGTCTTGTTATATCCCGAAAATTCAGATATCGTGCTCCCAAAACTGGCACCTTCACAACCCGCACCTTGCTATCCTGAAATTACAACGCGCGCGAAAACTCCCTCCAGCTGCCAAATCCCGACACACGAAATCCCCCGTCTAACCCTGAGCCGAAAGGGCCTCTAGTTCAAATCAGTGGGGGGTACTTTCGTAACACACCCTACATTTTGGACAAGCGCGTCCCTAAGTCATGCTTCACTCCCTCCCATTGCCCCCTTTTCGCCATTTGAAATCCCAGGCTGCCATAACCTCTCCGCTCCAGCCACGAAACCCCACCCTCCTCCGTCTGCCACGTCACCGATGCCCAGCCGGAGCGTCTTCCCCGACGACGTCGTCCACCGCAACAGCTCGACGTCCCTTGTACACCTCCCAGATGAGGATCTGTCATCCATCTCACCGTCCCGCCGGTTCAGCTGCTCCGATGATCGCCTCGTCTATCGCGGCTGCTCCATCCCCATAGCGCCGCCTTAACCTGCTCCACAGGAACCGCGACATCCTCACCGACTCCTCGGACGAAGCCGAGGCCTACTCGGCACCACCAAAGAGGTTGTACACTCATCGCATCGCACCTTCTCCTTAACTCGACCTCCCAGCACCGACGGTGCTCCCCCATGGAGCGGCTACCTTGAAGCCGGCGCCGGGGGCGACATCTCCATGGCGGCTCTCCCCCAGTGCGAGGCCCCTTCGGCGGCGGTGGCCATACCAGCCGGATCTATTGCTGCTCCTCCGGCTCTCGCTCACTCGCTCGTGCTGCTGCTGGTGCTCCAGCTCTCGCTCGATTGCTCGCTCGCCCAGCTACTACTGCTTCTCTCCCCCTCGCTCGTGCTGCTGCTCTGCTCCGATTAAGCCACACTTCAGTCGACTGAATCGATTCTTGGGCCAGTCGGTTTTCAGGGGTTGGGGGGCTCGCTGGAGTTAAGGAAGAACCACCCGCAGCGGGGACGGGGGCTCGCCGGAGAGGTACCCCACTATCTATCTTAGGGTTCAGGGTGGGGGCGGGGGCCTAGAGGGCTGGCCGGGGCGGCGGTAGCGAGTTGTTTCGGGGTGGATAGGCGGCGCTGGGGCCGGCGGTTCAGCCGGTGGCGGCTGGCGGCTCAAAGGGGGTGCAGGTTGAAGATGAATTGCAGGCCCTCCCTAAACTACAAGTCAAGTGAATCTTTGCTACCATTACGTTTAATTTCGACAGTAGCATTCAGATTCCATAGTAAATTTCAGTTTCGACAGTTAAGTTCAAAGTCAACAGTTTTTACCTCATCTGTTGTAGTCAGGTGGTTTTTGGTGATGTTAATTTTACATCCATTTTACATCATCTATTGGCGATGCTATTAGAATCCCACTTGAGATTGATGATGTCTGTCTTGTGCTGCTTCAACCTTGACGTCTTACGGCTCACCGGAGCTGCTCCAACGACAGAATGATCCATCACAACAAAGCAGTGCCCTAGACACCGTCTACTGATTCCTCAAATCTTCCTCCACACCTCCGACAACCACCTCATCCTCAACTGCTTCAGCGACCAACCCAATGATGCTGAGGTCGACACGGCTACGGAAAAGAGGTTGTACACTTGTTGCATCACTTATTACTATACATTCACGTCGATCCATTAGGGCTATTTTTGGTCAACGGAAAAACATCGATCCACTAGTTGTTACCATCACTCTAAATTTCTGCATGCTCTCCTTACATAATCTCACCATATTTTTTTCGTATCCATGTCAGATATTGTACACAGTCATGCTGAACATGTAGAGAAAAAGAGAAGAGTTTTGCGCGGAAATACAATGTCATGCAGACGTCGCTCCATCATGGGTTCAATGGAAAACCCTCCCCAGCCCTCTCCAGATTGTAATCCAGAGGAAGATATCTGTTCTGAGGCGGATTCAGACGCCGCTGACCACTCCTATTTACCCCCAAGGTGTTTGCTCTACCTTGGCATGATGATGTTAGTCATATCATGCATATGTTGCCTTGCAGTGCCTACTTTTGACATCATATATGTCATCTGCTTAGTTTAGACATGTTCTGTAATGCCACATGTTTAGTTTCTATATCATATATGGGAATTATGCAGTCTCATGTCTTTTAGCCAGCCATAATATATGTGAATGCAATGCCATCATGTTTAACCAGGCATCATATATTTGAATGATATCTTGCCCATTCTTTTCTTCATTACATTTCCAATTGTCGACAATGTATGTACATTAAACTACTCTTCCTGTGAATCAGCCATTTGGGTGGGAGATGGAAAAATCTGGAGTGAAAATAAGGCCTTCAGAGCAGAGAGTGCTACCCGTCGAAGCAGATCTCTTGTTGGGTCCTGATAGCTCCTTAGAGATGGATTCAGAGACAGATGACCAGTCCTATTCCCCCACTGAGGTGTATGCTCTAACTTGGCACGGTTATACTGCTCATATCATGCATACGGTGTCTTGCATTACATAGTTTAGACATCATATACACAATATTCAACACCATGTTCTTAGTTGAGACATCATATCGAATGCCCTCTGTTTAGCTTATAAATCACATATGTGAATTAAATGATGCGATCCTGATTACTTAGAAAACATGTAGGTGAATTATGTCATGCGATCCTGTTTAGTTATTCATCATATCTTTGAATTATTTTATGCTATGCTATCCAGTTTAGATAGACATCATATATGTGAAATTATGTCATGCTATCCATTTTAGTTAAACAATATACATGTCAACTATTTCATGCCCTCTTTTTTCCACACTATCTATTGCATTTGTCTCTCATACAATGTCTGTACATTCAACTATGTTTCCTGTTTATCAGCCATTTGAATTGGAGCGGGTGATGCCAGTATCTAGCAGACTAAAAACACGGTCTTCAAATAAAATAGTGCTACCTCTTGGTGGAGATAGCACCCCGGTTGTACATGCACAAGAACCAGCCCTACCACACAAAACCCAAACTCTCGCAGATTGTACCACTACTGTGATGGACGGAGAACCAGCTTCACCCAATCTAACCCCAACCCCAGCCGATAGTAACCCTGTTCCTGTTGACACAACACCATCTCCACCACAGAGCTCCCAAACAAGAGCAGTTAGTAAGGCAACTCCAGTGCCCAAAGGGCCAGTACTATCACGGCGAATGCCAACTCCACCAGTTAGTACGCCTATTCCTGTGGAGGAAGCACAACCAGCTAGTCATAGTTTAGCAACTATCGCATTTGATGTTGTTAAATCGTATGTGCGTATCTTCCCATCTTGGAAATATTATACTGAAGATGAAGGAAAATGCCTGTTGCAGGTGTTTGTCCAGGAGTTATGTGTAAGTAATGTTATTCATGGCAATTACTTTGCTTTGTACCATACATCCTACCTCCATGATGGTTATAATACAGCAAATTTTCCCTTTTTTCTCTATAGAGAAGGACCGATTTGGAAACTCAGGATGAGGTAACCTGTGCTAATACCTCTGCTATCTTCAAGAATGCTTGGTGGTAGTATCAGAATTACCTGACAAAAATGTACTTCACTGGCAAAGAAACTCATCAAATTACCTTACGTTCTCCTGAGACACATTTACTGGACGATGACTGGGAATGCCTTGTTCTGTAGTAGTCCCGAACCAAGAATGTGGTAAGGTCTATGAGCTCATTTTCTATTTTTAAGTATTATATTCTTGCGTCTTATTGTACTCTCTTCATGTAGAACAAGTGCCTAAACCTGAAGAACAACTGTTCAGTTTAAGATTCCATTGCTATCATAGTTCAAAAAAGCACTAGGCGTTAGTTGTGCGTTTTGCCACCACCTTGCGCTTTACTGACCAAAGCGCATGCTTATGCACAGATTATGCGTAGTTATGCACAATGAGTTTTGCCAACGCCTAGAGCCTAGGCGCGCTTAAGTGCTCGCTTAGGCGCGCCTTTTTTAACTATGATTGCTTTGCTCTTGTATCACTGTATTTACTCATACAAACTTATTTTTAAATTGAAGGTTCCAATCGAAACTCCAATGGCACAGTAGGTATGTTCATGCATGTTTCTTTAACAGGTTTTCTCTTATCAATAGCTCTGTTGATTTCAATTTCAATTGTGTATACAGTTGACTTTCATACCATGCACATTACTAGCATCACAATAGAGCCAATAGTGTTGTTGTACATGTAGACCCGTGGTACCCATCTGAAATCTTGTTTTGTCGTGTAGTTTCCCAAGCTTTGTATTCTTTCACTTCTGCTTTGTCTTGAACTGATATGATTTGAACCGTGTCTCTATTTTGATTTGGCAAGACAATGCAGTGACCATAGGACATAGATATATGTTTGTTTGATGCTTTTATTATGTACTAGTACTTGGCAATAGAAGACTTGGTAGTTTAATCCTGTCCACCTTACTGATGAACTGGTTCATCGAAATGAGTTTCATATACTAGTACATGCTAAACTTGTTATGTGTCTGCTTGTTTCTTCTTTTAGAATGCTGACAGAATATTGGGGAAGAGTGCCTTATTAAGCAATGGTAAAGGAAGTAATGCAGATAAGGTTCATGATAGTGACACATCCTTGTTGGTCTCCAACAAAGCTGATAAAACAGCTAAGGAAGACTATCTTGAAGACAGCGAGACAACCCCAAAGTCCTGTCTTGGTTTAGTGATCAAGTTACTGGACACTACTGCTTGCACAAGCCACTACTAGGAAAAGGGCTATATATGGAATTGACACTAATGGCGCACCAGACATGTGGTGCGCCATTACTATATACTAATGGCGCACCATGTGTTGGTGTGCCATTAGTGTCCAAATACTAATGGCGCACCACATCCACGGTGCGCCATTAGTAAAGTATTTTTTTTCAAATTTTGTTCAAAACTACTAATGGCGCACCATGGGAGTGGTGCGCCATTACTAGTTGAACTACTAGTAATGGCGCACCACTCCCACGGTGCGCCATTAGTAAAAAAAAATTAAAACTTTTTTTTGCATTTTTTTCAAAACTACTAATGGCGCACCGTGGGTGTGGTGCGCCATTACTAGTTAAACTAGTAATGGCGCACCATGCCACGGTGCGCCATTAGTAACCTTGGCCACCACTTCCACCGAATGCCCCCCCCCTGTGGATCGCCTTTTCAGTTTTAAAAAAAATAAAAGAAAATGATAAAAATGTCAAAAAAATAAAAGAAAATAAGTTTCCCATGTGATATGTGGCCTAGTTGTTGGGAAAATTTGCAAATATGAATTTTGACTTCATTTGCAAAATCTCGCGAGAATTTGTAAAAATGGGCATAACTTTTGCATACTAACTCGGATGAAAAAGTTTTTTATATGAAAAATCATCTACTCGAAAAGTTACATCCAAATTTAACTGGGGGAACCCGTTAAATATTTTCAAAATCCTCAAAAACCTAACAGAAAAAAAGATACGGGGCTTTTAAGATCTGGAGAGGCAAAAAAAATCAAAAAAATTCAAACTTACTAATGGCGCACCTACCCATGGTGCGCCATTACTATCTTCCCGCCTTCAAAATTCAAAATAAGTCAAAGAAATAAAAAAAAGTTACTAATGGCGCACCTGACCATGGTGCGCCATTAGTATCTTCCCTCCTTCAAAATTCAAAATAAGTCAAAAAAATAAAAAAACAATTACTAATGGCGCACCTGCCCGTGGTGCGCCATTAGTATCTTCCCGCCTTCAAAATTCAAAATAAATAAAAAAATAAAAAAATTACTAATGGCGCACCTGCCCGTGGTGCGCCATTAGTATGCCGTATATATGGCTGGTCCTCTCCTCCTCTCTTCATTTCATCTTCCCTTCTCTCCTCCACCATACTTCTCCTCTCCGGTGACCTCCTCCTCCCTCCTCCCTCCTCCCCTCCCCTCCCCTCCCCTCCCCTCATGGTTTCTTCTCCCTCCTCTCCGGCCACCTCCTCCTCCCTCCTCCCTCCTCCCCTCCCCTCCCCTCCCCTCATGGTTTCTTCTCCCTCCTCTCCGGTGAGCTCCTCCTCCCTCCTCTTCGGTGAGCTCCTCCTCCCTCCTCTCCGGTGAGCTCCTCCTCCCTCCTCTCCGGTGAGGCAAAAAATCCCTCCTCTCCGGTGAGCTCCTCCTCCCTCCTCTCCGGTGAGCTCCTCCTCCATCCTCTCCGGTGAGCTCCTCCTCCCTCCTCTCCGGTGAGCTCCTCCTCCCTCCTCTCCAGTGAGCTCCTCCCATCCCCTCATGGTTTCTCCTTCCTCCTCTCCAGCGACCTCTTCCTCCTCCTCTCCGGCGAACTCCTCTCCGGCAAAAGACCATGGCAACAAGATCCAAAAACAGGAACAAAATTTGAAATAATGTCGTGCCAAAAAACAAGCAAAAAAACGAGCAAAAAATGGGCAAAAAATCACGATCCAGATCTAGATTCAAAATGGCGCATCACTAATGGCGCATCACAGGATAGTGCGCCATTAGTATGCCGCGGTTACTAATGGCGCATCCAGTTGTGGTGCGCCATTAGTATCCAAAGCACCTGGGTATACATGGCCCCTGGGAGGCATACTAATGGCGCACCGTGGCCTATACTAATGGCGCACCAGTGGTGCGCCATTAGTATACCAGATACTAATGGCGCACCACTGGTGCGCCATTAGTAAAAATTACTAATGGCGTGCTAGTAATGGCGCATCGGTGATGCGCCATTAATGGCCAAATTAGGTGCGCCATTAGTAGCGGCTTTTCTAGTAGTGAGCTATTCAAACTCACTCTCTGAATCAGTTCAATTTCTTGAGTCTCAACTACAAGTTGAAAGACATCGATCAGTTGTGCTGCGACAAGAAGCGAAAGGACTGCGGAAGTTTGCATACTTTCTGGTGCAACAGCACGCATTGGAGGATTTTAGTGCGAAACAGGACAAAGCTAATCAGCTTGCTAAGCTTATTGCCAGCATGGTGGATACCGAGGATAACGTTTCTTGAGCTCTTCTGAAGTTGTTTCAGTTATGCTCTTGTTTTGATGCCGCATTTATTTGCACTGGTGGCCAATTTTGATGGCCAGTGTATGTAATGTGCTGCTCTGTTCCCTATATTTGCACTGGTGGCAAACTTTGATGCCCAGTGGATGTAATATGTGTAATAGCGGTAATAGGCTAGCGTTAATTGCTTACTTATTTATTTCCTTATTGTCTTGTTTAGTTGTTTGCTTGTAGTCACTGTAGTTCTTTTTCTATTTTTTTCTAGTGGCCACATTAGCCTATTTTTGGTAACTAGGCCAAAATAATCATGGCAACACACGGACTATTGTAACCATGGGCCTCCTGCAGGCCGTATGATCCATGGGCCTTTGTCCGACCATATGATCCATCGGCCTTCTATACGGGCCTTAGGGTCCATGGGCATTCTATGGGCCGTAGGGTCCATGGGCCTTCTATGGGCCGTACTATCCATGGGCCTCATACAGGCCATAGGATCCATGGGCCTTCTACGGGGCGTATCATCATTTCGCCAATCATGGGCCGTACTATTCATGGACCATAACGGGCTGTTAATAGGCCATATTTGATAACTCTATGAAAACAGCCCAACGGGTTTTTTTGACATGAAAACGACCAACATATTGACGGTCCGCAAACGGGCCAACTGTAATGACGGGCTGAATTTGGCCCACAAGCAGAAAATGACAGTAACGGGCCATATGTAACCAAATTCTGCAAATGAGCCCAAGAATCAATGGGCCCTAAGAAGGCCAAAAGATAACTTAGGCTGGAAACGGCCAATGGAATAACGGGTCGTTAATGGGTATAAAGTGATACACTGTTTATTACGGGCCAGTTTCACCACGGGTCATTAATGAGTTACAAAGGTCCTCATATGGGCCGAAAGAAGTCATGGGCCACACATGGGTTGGAAGTTAAAACGGGCTGAATCATATTGGACGGCCCAGATGACGCTACTGGGCCTAATTCGGATAGGGCGTAACGGGCCCTGGGTTAGCGGGCTGTAAATGGGCTATATGCGAACATGCCATTAACAGGCTTTCCGTGGGCCGGCCCGCCACCTATTGACCAAGTCAAACGGGCCGGCCTTTTCACAGGAATGGGCCTCTGTTGGGCCGTGCCACGTGTTGCCATATCATAGGCGCCTTCGGTCCAATGAGTGGATGACATCTGTCCCAACGGTGAGCCGACACGTGTTTCCTCTAGCCAATGATGATTTTACACGTGGAAAATTCCCATTGGTCGGGGCTGTTAACGGGTTGTCAGATCCAAAACCCGACCCGATAGCTTAACGGTGTTCCGTTATGGTGGATGCCACATGTCGGTCACCCTTGACGAAAGCACTTTTGTGACGCACGATTTAACGTCATGGAAGTGGACACTTCCGTGATGATAATTTTGGTAATGTCATGGAACACTTCTACGACAGCACATGTATGACTGTCTTGATTCTCTCATAAAATCGTCATGGATGTACATGCATGACAAAAAAGCGACCTACTATGACAAACACGTATCATCACGGAAGTGTATTTTTTTAGTGCAACTACCGCACCGAGCTAGTCGACTTCGACATCGCCCGCATTGGCCTCCCGTACAACGCCATCCTCGGGTACCCAGCTCTGGCCCAGTTCGTGGCGGCGACTCATCCAGCCTACAACCTCATAAAAATGCCTGGAAGCAAAGGTGTCCTCACCATCAAGGGGGACACCAAGGAGGCCGTGATGGCGCTCAAACTTGCCTTCAGGACCGCTGCGGCGGCACAGCCCATCGGCACCAGTGCTCCCGAGGCTAAGGAGGCCGCGCCAACCAAGAAGAAGCAGTTGTTCACCCAAGACAAGGCAGAGACCAAGCAGGTGCCGGTCGACGAGGACGGCTCCTCAGGAGCCACCTTCACCATAGGTGCCGGCCTCAACCCCAACCAAGAGGAAGCATTGGTGAAATTCTTGTGCGCGAACAAGGACATATCCGCATGGGAGCCCAATCAGCTGGTGGGGGTCCCGAGAGAGGTGATTCAGCACCACTTAAGGGTGTGCCCCAATGTGTGTCCTATGAAGCAGCGAGCAAGGCGGTAGTCCACGGAAAAGCGGGCCTTCATCATCTAAGAGACTCGCAAGTTGGAGGCGGCAGGTGCCGTTCGTGAGGTTAGGTACCCCGAATGGCTGGCGAACCTAGTCTTGGTGCCAAAGAAAGGCGGGAAGGAGCGAATGTGTGTCGACTTCACCAACCTCAACAAGGCGTGCCCTCAAGATCCGTTCCCTCTCCTGCGCATCGACCAGATCGTCGACTCCATAGCCAAGTGCGACCTACTGTGCTTCCTGGATGCGTTCTCAGGGTATCACCAAATCAAGATGGCGGTGGAAGATGTAGAGAAGACGGCCTTCCTGACCCCATGTGGGGTGTACTGCTACACATGTATGCCCTTCGGACTGCGCAACGTGGGTGTGACCTTTCAGCGGCTGATGCACATCGCTTTAGGTCGGCAGCTTGGGAGGAACACGGGGACCTACGTCAATGACATTGCGGTGAAGTCTCGGGAGGCGACAACCTTGATCCAAGACCTGGAGGAGACCTTCAAAAGCATGCGCCAGGTGAACTTGCGGCTTAACCCGAAAAGTGTGTGTTCGGTGTCCCTTCCGGCAAGCTATTGGGATTCCTCGTGTCACACAGAGGGATAGAGGCGAACCTGGAGAAGATCAAGGACACTAAGGACATGAGCCCACCGCAGACCCTCAAGGAAATACCACCCCGGTACCTGACCTGGCCGCCGTCATCCTCAACCCGTCCACCGCTGTTCCTAACTTGGGGCTGCTGACCCCGGCCCGGGGACTGCCACCCCGGAACCCGGCCCGGGGACTGCCACCCCGGTAACTGCTCCATCATGGGCTCTGCCCATTTCAGAGTTTCTGGAGGACGGGGTTCTCTCCATGGACGAAACAGAGGCCCGGCAAGTACAACACCGAGCGTCCACCTACAACATCATTAACAACGAGCTCATCAAGTGTAGCTCCACCAGCGTGTTTCAGTGTTCCGTCGAGCAAGACCGCGTCATTGAGATCCTCCTCAACACACACCAGGGCGCGGGCACCATGCTGCCTCGCGGTCCCTAGTGGCCAAGGCTTTCTGCCATGGTTTTTACTGGCCCATGGCCCTCCAAGACGCCAAGTCGCTCGTCCTCAAGTGCGAGGGATGCCAGCGCTTCAGCAAGCGCAGCCACCAGTCGGCCTCGGCACTCCGGACCATCCCGATCGCCTGGCCTTTCCCGGTCTTGGGACTCAACATGGTGAGACCCTTCAAGACCGCTCGGTGCGGCATGACGCATTTGCTGGTGGAGGTGGACAAGTTCACCAAATGGATCGAAGTAAGGCCAATCAAGAAGCTGGATGGGCCAACAGTCGTCCGATTCATCAAAGATATCGTGGTGTGCTACGGCATGCCGAACAGCATCATCGCGGACAACGGCACCAATTTCGCCAAGGGCGCGCTTGCGCAATACTGCTCCGTCTCCAGCATCCGCCTCGACCTGGCATCCGTGGCACACCCACAGTCCAACGGCCAGGTCGAGCGGGCCAATGGCCTCATCCTATCCGGTATCAAGCCATGACTAGTCGAGCCGCTCATCCGCTCACCCGGCAGCTGGCTCGATGAGTTGCCGGCTGTCCCGTGGAGCCTCCGCACCATGCCAAACTGGTCGACCGTGTTCACCCCATTCTTCCTCATCTACGGAGCTGAAGCCGTCATCTCGACCGACATCGAGTTCGACTCGCCCCGCGTCCTGATGTACACTGAAGCTGAAGAATGGGGTGTACTCGAAGAAGATGGCGTCGACATACTCAAAGAAGCACGCCTCCTGGCGCTCAGCCGATCAGCCATCTACCAGCAAGGCCTAAGTCACTACCACAGCAAGAAGATCAAGCCCCTCGCATTTCGGGAGGGAGGCCACGTCCCCCGACTCGTCCAGCAGCAAGCCGGCCAACACAAGCTATCCTCCCCATGGGAGGGTCCCTTCATCATCAGCAAGGCCTTGTGTGACCGCAATGCCTACTACCTCATCGACGCCCGCAAGTCAAAAAACTACAAGAGAGACACCGCCGGCGAAGAGAAAACCCGGTCGTGGAACGCATAACTCCTCTGCCCGTTTTACAGTTAGTTGTGTGCACGTATGCATCGCTGCCTTTTGTAATCATATGAAAACAATGGGGTCCCCGAACGACCCTGGGGGGCTGCCCCTTTTGACCAAGCTTTTGTGTCTCCTGCATTATGAATCATTTTCTTCTCAAGCCAACCCCATCGCCGGTTCCATTCGCTCGACCGGGGGGCTCGGGGGCTGGCCGGCTTGGTCACCACCCGCCACCTTCTTTGGTAATTCCTAACGTGTTGAGGTCACTGCGGCCCTCCACTTTTCCCTAGGCCACAGAACCAGCTTCGGCTGTCGGCTGGCAAGCAGAACGGGCCATAGCACCAGTGCGCCACAAATACTAATTCAAGGATCGCCGGATTGCCCAACCCGGCCCCGACACTTCAAGTTGCCACACGAGCGGCTGCTCACCAACCGGCTCCGCCGGATTGCCGCCAGCCGGCCCAGTGGATGTTTCGCTCGCGCTCAACATTTCAAAAAGCCTAAGTACCACATGCTCCTCTCCAAGGCCGAACTCCTTATCACAGACCGGAGCCTCGGCCGTCAGACTCACGAGGGGAGGCCCAAGAGGGGAAGGTCGGAAGAACACGGCTCAAGAAACAAAAGGCAAAAGTGCAAGCATCCAAAGAATATATACATCAAAAATTTAAAAGACAGGCCCAAGGCCAGAGTTCATTACACCCGAACACCCCTAGTGGGTGGGTGGACCCACTACCTAACAGAAAATTTTACAAAGATTAACAGGGCAGCCTCAGACATCTCCAGCGCCGGGTCGCGCAGCTGCCGACTCCTCCTCAGCGGCCTCCGGGTTCGCCGAGGTGCCGGTATCCTCCTCTCCATCATCATCGTCGCCATAGATGCCCGTCTCCTCGTGTCAGATTACGGGTTTCGGCAAACCCTTGAGGTTCGAACACTGGGGTGCGCACGAAGATCTCTCTCCCCCTAGCTCACACTCTCGCAATGATCTCAAAGCCTAGCTCGTCGAACCCGAGGAACAAGGGACACAAGAGTTTATACTGGTTCAGGCCACCGTTGTCGTGTAATACCCTACTCCAGTGTGGTATGGTGGATTGCCTTATAGGCTGAGGATGAACAAGTACAAGGGAAGAACACCCTCCTGAGGAGAGGTGTTCTTGAGCTCGATGAGCTTGTGTGGTTGCCTTGGTGGAATGGATCCGGTCTAAGATCAGATGATCTCCCCCTCCTATGGTGGTGGCCAGTCCTGTTTATAGAGGCCCGGGTTCTCTTCCCAAATATTAGGCTGGAAGGGATCCCACAATGGCCAATTTGAAGGGGGACAACTAGTACAAGTTATCCTGACAAAAGATGGTCTTCTCTTGCTAAAGGCTCTGGTGGTCACACCGTCGTGGGCTCCGTGATGACCTCCGTCCTGCTGGCCTTGGTCTCATTGCACCGATATTGAAACCTTTGCCTGATGCCTCGGGACTCCTCGCCTACACCTGCGTCTATAGCACCAAAGAGGCAGCTGGTACTCTGCACCCGCTGGCGCCCGCCTGGCGCCCCTGTAACGCCCACGATGCGGCTATAGCTCCCTTGTGTCGAGGTATTGTCGCAAGAAGGGTCATCTTCACAACATCCCATCTAATGAACAAGAAAGGGATAAAGAGATTTGGCTTACACATGCCACGTCACACAATACTTAAATAAATCATACATGATTCAAAATACACACATAGACCGACTACGGTCAATTCCAAATGAAAAGAAGATAACCCCAAATGCTAGATCCCCAATCGTCCCAACTAGGCTCCACTATTGATCACTAGGAAACGAAACATAGTAACGACCAAGGTCCTCGTCGAACTCCCACTTGAGTTCGGTAGCATCACCTGCACTGGTATCATCGGCACCTGCAACTGTTTTGGTAGTATCTATGAGTCACGAGGACTCAGCAATCTCAAAACCCGTGAGATCAAGACTATTTAAGCTTATGGGTAGGATGTGGTACAGAGGTGGACTTGCAGGAAGCGCTAAGCAAATATGGTGGCTAACATACACAAATAAGAGTAAGATGAGAAGCTACGCAATGGTCGTGAAGCTAGAAGTGATCAAGAAGTGATTCTGCACCTACTTACGTTCAAATATAAGACAAACCGTGTTCACTTACCAGACACCATCGAAAAGAGACCATCACGTCTACATACACGATTGATGCATTTTAATTAAGTCAAGTGTCAAGTTCTCTACAACTGGATATTAACAAATTCCCATCTGCCACATAACCGCGGGCACGGCTTTCGAAAGTTTATACCCTGCAAGTGTGTCCCAACTTAGCCCATCACAAGGTCTCATGATCAGTGAAGGATATCCCTTCTCCCAGGAAGACCCGATGAATCTCGGAATCCCTATTACAATACATTTCGACAATGGTAAAACAAGACCAGCAAGACCGCCCGAATGTGTCGACAAATCCCGATAGGAGCTGCACATATCTTGTTCTCAGGGCACACCGGATGAGCAATCCGTACAACTAAAACCGGCCCTCAACTTTCCCTGAGGTGGCACTGCAAAGGGCTCTAGTTAGGACCAACACTCAGAGGAGCACTGACCCGGGGGGGGGGTTAAAATAAAGATGACCCTCGGGTTTGCAACCCCAAGGTAAAGTTATAGGTTGTTAGGCAAATGTAAAACCAATGTTGGGCCTTGATGGAGGAGTTTTATTCAAAGCGAACTGCCAAGGGGGTCCCATAACCCCAACCGTGTAAGGAACGCAAAATCAAGGAACATAACACTGGTGTGACAGAAACTAAGGCGACAAGAGTGGAACAAAACACCAGGCATAAGGCCGATCCTTCCACCCTTTACCAAGTATATAGATGCATTAATTAAAATAAGAGATATTGTGATATCCCAACATAAACATGTTCCAACATGGAGCAATCTTCAACTTCACCTGCAACTAAGAATGCTATAAGAGGGGCTGAACAAAGCGGTAACTTAGCCAAACAATGATTTGCTAGGAAGGTGGGTTAGAGGCTTGACATGGAAACATGGGAGGCATGATAAACAAGTGGTAGGTAGCGCGATATAGCGATAGAACGAACAACTAGCAAGCAAAGATAGAAGTGATATCGAGGGTAATGGTCATCTTGCCTGAGATCCCACAAGGAAGAAGAACGAGTCCATGAAGAAGACAAACGGACGTAGTCGAGCAAATCCTCACAACTCCGGAACGAAACCGAAGCTATCGAGAGAAGCAAACCGGAAAGAAGCAAGCAATATGGTAAACACACAAGCATAAACATGGCATGATGCACAACCAAGGATGATGCATGTCTGGTTTAAAGAGGCCTGGCCTGCCAAAGTGCAGCAAACAATACTACAAGTTAAGTGGAGCTCAATATGCAACAAGTTGCATATTGATGAGACACGACAAAAATTATTTGGTTCTCTCTCGTTTAATCTACTCAGCAATATTAAATGTTCTTAAACATGGCAAGAGGTGAAACATGATAAAACTACCTATCTAGACAAGTTTAATTGAGGCCGGAACATCAAAGAACAATTCCGGTAAATCCCCATATGCATATTTCAAAGTTGGTACTGTTCTGCCCTAAAACATATTGTAGAGTTGTTAAGCATGCAAAGTAATACCACCATGTTAATCTATGCATTTTTCTACCCCATTTGCATATGAAGTTTATTTAAATCCGAGCTACGGTTAATTAGTTATGAAATACAGCATTTTAACATGGCAATATGCAAATTAAATGCAAACAGCATTTTAAACATTTTAAACATGGATGAGATTTGGATATTATGAAAGTAGATGGAATTCTTGGCATTTAACATATATGAAGTTTTTACATGTGATGCATGGTTGGTGAGTGCTACCTCTTGAGCACTGCGTTGGTTTTCCATTGAAGAGGAAAGGCTGATGCAGTAAAGCAGCGTAAGTATTTCCCTCAGATTTTGAGAATCAAGGTATCAATCCAGTAGGAGACCACGCGCGAGTCACCTCGTACCTACACAAACAAATAAAAACCTCGCAACCAACGCGATAAAGGGGTTGTCAATCCCTTCACGGCCACTTGCAAGAGTGAGATCTGATAGAGATGATAATAATAAGATAAATATTTTTTGTATTTTTTGATATATATTGAAAGTAAAGATTGCAAAATAAAATAGATTGGAAACTTGTATGATGGAGAATATACCCGGGGGCCATAGGTTTCACTAGTGGCTTCTCTCAAGATAGCATAAGTATTACGGTGGGTGAACAAATTACTGTCGAGCAATTGATAGAAAAGAGAATAATTATGAGAATATCTAGGCATGATCATGTATATAGGCATCATGTCTGAGACAAGTAGACCGAAACAATTCTACATCTACTACTATTACTCCACACGTCGACCGCTATCCAGCATGCATCTAGAGTATTAAGTTCATAAGAACAGAGTAACGCCTTAAGAAACATGACATGATGTAGAGAGATAAACTCATGCAATATTATGTAAACCCCATCTTTTTATCCTCGATGGCAATAATACAATACGTGTTATTTCCCTTTCTATCACTGGGATCGAGCACCGCAAGATTGAACCCAAAGCTAAGCACTTCTCCCATTGCAAGAAAGATCAATCTAGGAGGCCAAACCTAACTGATAATCGAAGAGACTTGCAAAGATAAACCAATCATACATACAAGAATTCAGAGGAGATTCAAATATTCTTCATAGTTAAACTTGATCATAAACCCACAATTCATCGGATCTCGACAAACCCAAAAGAATCGAGGAGAAATTTGTATTGAGATCCAAAGAGAGAGAAGAAACCATCTAGCTACTACTTATGGACCAGAAGGTTTGAAGTACACTACTCACACATCATCAGAGGGGCCATGGAGTTGATGTAGAGGCCCTCCGTGATCAATTCCCCCTCCGGCGGAGCTCCGAAAAAGGCCCCAAGATGGGATCTCTTGGGTAAAGAACGTTCCGGCAGTGGAAATAGGGTTTCGTGGTACTCCTGGATGTTTGCGGGGTATATGGATATATATAGGAGGAAGAAGTACGTCAGTGGAGCAACGAGGGCCCACGAGGGTGGATGGCGCTCCCAGGGGGCGCGCCCCTGCCTCGTGGCCGCCTCGTTGATTTCTTGACGTCCACTCCAAGTCTCCTGGATCACGTTTGTTCCAAAAATAACGCTCCCGAAGGTTTCATTCCGTTTGGAATCCGTTTGATATTCCTTTTCGGCGAAACTCTAAAATAAGCAAAAAAAACAACAATTTGGGATGGGTCTCCCGTGAATAGGTTAGTCCTAAAATAGTACAAAAGTGTAAAAATAAGACCATTAACATCCAAAATAGATAATATAATAGCATGGAGCAATCAAAAATTATAGATACGTGGGAGACGTATCAGTGAGTTATTAAATGCATGATGACTAGGGTCTTCTCTATACAACAACACTCTCTGGAATAATAGTTAAATCGTAGAGGCAGGAAAAAAATACATGTGGGCCGAATCTGGGGTGAACTGGGTTGCGCAGGAGAATGCGTAAGATAGAATATATTGCCCAAGGCGATGGATAGCATGACGACACTCACCCTGGGCCTAACGGGCCTTCTGAAGCCAGGCAGGGGTCAGGGCCGGACCGGTTCGTGCAAGCCGGCAAGACCGAGCGGGTTCGGTTGGCCCGACCGATTGGCGGGGTTCAGGGCAGAGGAGGCCTAGGAGGTGGCGCCTGGTCATGCTCGATGCGGTCAACGCATCGATGCGTTGGGCATCCTCTGAAGGAAATATGCCCTAGAGGCAATAATGAAGTTATTATTTATTTCCTTATATCATGATAAATATTTATTATTCATGCTAGAATTGTATTAACCGGAAACATAATACATGTGTGAATACATAGACAAACAGTATGTCACTAGTATGCCTCTACTTGACTAGCTCGTTGAATCAAAGATGGTTATGTTTCCTAGCCATATACATGAGTTGTCATTTGATTAACAGGGTCACATCATTAGAGAATGATGTGATTGACTTGACCCATTCCGTTAGCTTAGCACACGATCGTTTAGTATGTTGCTATTGCTTTCTTCATGACTTATACATGTTCCTATGACTATGAGATTATGCAACTCCCGTTCACTAGAGGAACACTTTGTGTGCTACCAAACGTCACAACGTAACTGGGTGATTATAAAGGTGATCTACAGGTGTCTCCGAAGGTACTTGTTGGGTTGGCGTATTTCGAGATTAGGATTTGTCACTCCGATTGTCGGAGAAGTATCTCTGGGCCCTCTCAGTAATGCACATCACTTAAGCCTTGCAAGCATTGCAACTAATGAGTTAGTTGCGGGATGATGTATTATAGAATGAGTAAAGAGACTTGCTGGTAACGAGATTGAACTAGGTATTGAGATACCGACGATCGAATCTCGGGCAAGTAACATACCGATGACAAAGCGAACAACATATGTTGTTATGCAGTCTGACCGATAAAGATCTTCGTAGAATATGTAGGAGCCAATATCAGCATCCAGGTTCCGCTATTGGTTATTGACCAAAGACGTGTCTCGGTCATGTCTACATAGTTCTCGTACCCGTAGGGTCCGCACGCTTAACGCTACGATGACAGTTATATTATGAGTTTATATGTTTTGATGTACCGAAGGTTGTTCAGAGTCTCGGATGTGATCACGGACATGACGAGGAGTCTTGAAATGGTCGATACATGAAGATTGATATATTGGAAGCCTATGTTTGGATATCGGAAGTGTTCCGGGTGAAATCGGGATTTTACCGGAGTACCGGGAGGTTACCGGAACCCCCCGGTAACTTAATGGGCCTTAGTGAGCCTAGGTGGAAGAGAGGAGAGGAGGCAACGGCTGGCCGCACGCCCCTCCCCCCTAGTCCGAATAGGACAAGGAGAGGGGGGCGGCGCCCCCCCCTTCCTTCCTCTCCGCTCCTTCCCCCTCCCAAGTCCTATTCCAACTACGAAAGGGGGGAGTCCTACTCCCAGTGGGAGTAGGACTCCTCCTGGCGCGCCCCAAGGCTGGCTGCACCTCTCCCCCTTGCTCATTTATATACAGGGGCAGGGGCACCTCTAGACACAAGTTGATCAAGTTGATCGTCTCTTAGCCATGTGTGGTGCCCCCCTCCACCATAGTCCACCTCGATAATACTGTAGCGGTGCTAGGCGAAGCCCTGTGTCGGTAGAACATCAACATCGTCACCACGCCGTCGTGCTGACGAAACTCTTCCTCAACACTCGGCTGGATCGGAGTTAGAGGGACGTCATCGGGCTGAACGTGTGCTGAACTCAAAGGTGTCGTGCGTTCGGTACTTGATCGGTCAGATCGTGAAGACGGACGACTACATCAACCGCGTTGTGCTAACGCTTCCGCTTTTGGTCTACGAGGGTACGTGGACAACACTCTCCCCTCTCGTTGCTATGCATCACCATGATCTTGCGTGTGCGTAGGAATTTTTTTGAAATTACTACATTTCCCAACAGTGGCATCCGAGCCAGGTTTTATGCGTTGATGTTATATGCACGAGTAGAACACAAGTGAGTTGTGGGCGATATAAGTCATACTGCTTACCAGCATGTCATACTTTGGTTCGGCGGTATTGTTGGATGAAGCGGCCCGTACCGACATTACGCGTACGCTTACGCGAGACTGGTTCTATCGACGTGCTTTGCACATAGGTGGCTGGCGGGTGTCAGTTTCTCCAACTTTAGTTGAACCGAGTGTGGCTACGCCCAGTCCTTGCGAAGGTTAAAACATCACCAACTTGACAAACTATCTTTGTGGTTTTGATGCATAGGTAAGAACGGTTCTTGCTAAGACCGTAGCAGCCACGTAAAACTTGCAACAACAAAGTAGAGGACGTCTAACTTGTTTTTGCATGGCATGTTGTGATGTGATATGGTCAAGACGTGATACTATATTGTATGAGATGATCATGTTTTGTAACTGAGTTATCGGCAACTGGTAGGAGCCATATGGTTGTCGCTTTTATTGTATGCAATACAGTCGCCCTGTAATGCTTTACTTTATCACTAAGAGGTAGCGATAGTCATGGAAGCATAAGATTGGCGAGACGACAACAATGCTACGATGGAGATCAAGGTGTCGCACCGGTGACGATGGTGATCATGACTGTGCTTCGGAGATGGAGATCACAAGCACAAGATGATGATGGCCATATCATATCACATATATTGATTGCATGTGATGTTTATCTTTTATGCATCTTATCTTGCTTTAATTGATGGTACCATTATAAGATGATCCCTCACTAAATTATCAAAGTATAAGTGTTCTCCCTGAGTATGCACCGTTGCAAAAGTTCTTCGTGCTGAGACACCACGTGATGATCGGGTGTGATAGGCTCTACGTTCATATACAACGGGTGCAAAACAGCTGCACACGCGGAATACTCAGGTTAAACTTGACGAGCCTAGCATAGAACAGATATGGCCTCGGAACACAGAGACCGAAAGGTTGAGCTTGAATCATATCGTAGATATGATCAACATAGTGATGTTCACCATTGAAACTACTCCATCTCATGTGATAATCGTACATGGTTTAGTTGATTTGGATCACGTGATCACTTAGAGGATTAGAGGGATGTCTATCTAAGTGGGAGTTCTTAAGTAATATGATTAACTGACCTTAAATTTATCATGAACTTAGTACCTGATAGTATCTTGCTTGTCTATGTTGATTGTAGATAGATGGCCCGTGCTGTTGTTCCGTTGAATTTTAATGCATTCCTAGAGAAAAATTATGTTGAAAAATGTTAGTAGCAATGATGCGGATTGGATCCGTGATCTGAGGTTTATCCTCATTGCTATACAAAAGAATTATGTCCTTGATGCACTGCTAGGTGACAAACCTATTGCAGGAGCAGACGCAGACGTTATGAACGTTTGGCTAGCTCAATATGATGACTACTTGACAGCTTAGAATTGGGACTTCAAAGACATTTTGAATGTCATGGACCATATGAGATGTTCCAGGAGTTGAAGTTAATATTTCAAGCAAATACCCGAGTTGACAGATATGAAGTCTCCAACAAGTTCTATAGCTAAAAAGATGGAGGAGAATAGCTCAAGCAGTGAGAATGTGCTCAGATTGTCTGGGTACTACAATCGCTTGAATCAAGTGGGAGTTAATCTTCCAGATAAGATAGTGATTGACAGAATTCTCTAGTCATCATCACCAAGTTAGTATAACTTCGTGATGAATTATGATATGCAAGGGAGAACGGAAACTATTCCCATGCTCTTCGTAACGCTGAAATCGACGAAGGTAGAAATCGAGAAAAACATCAAGTGTTGATGGTAGAAAAGACCACTAGTTTCAAGAAAAGGGCAAAGGGAAGAAGGGGAACTTCAAGAAGAACAGCAAGCAAGTTGCTGCTCAAGTGAAGAAGCCCAAGTCTGGTACTAAGCCTGAGACTAAGTGCTTCTACTGCAAAGGGACTGGTCACTGGAAGCGGAACTGTCCCAAGTATTTGGCGGATAAGAAGGATGGCAAAGTGAACAAAGGTATATTTGATATACATATTATTGATGTGTATTTTACTAGTGTTCGTAGCAACCCCTCGGTATTTGATACTAGTTCCGTTGCTAAGAGTAGTAACTCGAAACGGGAGTTGCAGAATGAAGAGAGACTAGTTAAGGGTGAAGTGACGATGTGTGTTGGAAGTTTTTCCAAGATTGATATGATCATCATCGCACACTCCCTAAACTTTTCGGGATTAGTGTTGAACCTAAATAAATGTTATTTAGTGTTTGTGTTGAGCATAAATATGATTGGATTATGTTTATTGCAATACGGTTATTCATGTAAGTTAGAGAATAATTGTTGTTCTGTTTACATGAATAAAACCTTCTATGGCCATATACCCAATGAAAATGATTTGTTGGATCTCGATCGTGGTGATACACATTTTCATAATATTGAAGCCAAAAGATGCAAAGTTAATAATGATATTGCAACTTATTTGTGGCACTACCGTTTAGGTCATATTGGTGTAAAGCGCATGAAGAAACTCCATGCTGATGGGCTTTTGGAATCACTTGATTATGAATCAGTTGATGCTTGCGAACCATGCCTCATGGGCAAGATGACTAAGACTCCGTTCTCCGGAACAATGGAGCGAGTAACAGATTTGTTGGAAATCATACATAATGATGTATGTGTTCCGATGAATATTGAGGCTCACGGCAGGTATCATTATTTTCTGAACTTCATGGATGATTTGAGCAGATATGAGTATATCTACTTGATGAAACACAAGTCTGAAATATTTGAAAAGTTCAAAGAATTTCAGAGTGAAGTGGAGAATCATCGTAACAAAAATAAAAGTTTCTACGATATGATCGCAGAAGTAAAATATTTGAGTTATGAGTTTGGCCTTCAGTTAAAACAATGTGAAATAGTTTCACTACTCACGCCACTTGGAACACCACAGTGTAATGGTGTGTCCGAACGTCATAACCGTACTTTATTAGATATAGTGCAATCTATGATGTCTCTTACCGATCTACCACTATCGTTTTGGGGTTATGCATTAGAGATAGCTACATTCACGTTAAATAGGGCACCATCTAAATCCGTGGAGATGACGCCATATGAACTATGGTTTGGCGAGAAACCTAAGTTGTCATTTCTTAAAGTTTGGGACTGCGATGCTTATGTGAAAAAGTTTCAACATGATAAGCTAGAACCCAAATCAGAGAAGTAACTCTTCATAGGATACCCAAAAGAAACCGTTGGGTACACCTTCTATCACAGATCCGAAGGCAAGATATTCGTTGTTGAGAATGGATCCTTTATAGAGAAGGAGTTTCTCTCGAAAGAAGTGAGTGGGAGGAAAGTAGAACTTGATGAGGTAACTGTACCTTCTCCCCTATTGGAAAGTAGTTCATCACAGAAATCTGTTCCTATGACTACTACACCAATTAGTGAGGAAGCTAATGATGATGATCATGTAACTTTAGATCCAATTACTACCGAACCTCGTAGGTAAACCAGAGTGAGATCTGCACCAGAGTGGTACGGTAATCCTGTTCTAGAGGTCATGTTACTTGACCATGACGAACCTACGAACTATGAGAAAGCGGTGATGAGCCCAGATTTCGCAAAATGGCTTGAGGCCATGAAATCTGAGATGAGATCCATGTATAAGAACAAAGTATGGACTTTGATTGACTTTCCCAAAGATCGGTGAGCCATTGAGATTAAATGGATCTTCAAGAGGAAGACGGACGCTGATAGTAGTGTTACTATCTACAAAGCTAGAATTGTCACAAAAGGTTTTCAACAAGTTCAAGGTGTTGACTATGATGAGAGTTTCTCACTCGTATCTATGCTTAAAGTCTGTCCGAATCATGTTAGCAATTGCCGCATTTTATGAAATCTGGCAAATGGATAAACAAAACTGCATTCCGTAATGGATTTATTAAAGGAGAGTTGTATATGATGCAACCAGAAGGTTTTGTCAATCCTAAAGGTGCAAACAAAATATAGAAGCTCCAGCAATCCATCTATGGACTGGTGCAAGCATCTCGGAGTTGGAATATACGCTTTGATAAGTTGATCAAAGCATATAGTTTTATACAGACTTGTGGTGAAGCCTGTATTTACAAGAAAGTGAGTGCAAGCTCTACAACATTTCTGATAAGTATATGTGAATGACATATTGTTGATCGGAGATAATGTAGAATTATTCTACAAAGCGTAAAGGAATGTTTGAAAGGAGTTTTTCCAAGAAAGATCTCAGTGAAGCTGCTTACATATTGCGCATCAAGATCTATAGAGATAGATCAAGACACTTGATAAGTTTTTTCAATGAGTACATATGTTGACAAGATTTTGAAGTAGTTCAAAATGGAACAGTCAAAGAAGGAGTTCTTGCCTGTGTTGCAAGGTGTGAAGTTGAGTAAGACTCAAAACCCGACCATGGAAGAAGATAGAGAGAGAATGAAAGTAATTCCCTATGCCTCAGCCATAGGTTCTATAAAGTATGACATGCTATGTACCAGACCTATTGTATACCCTGCCCTGAGTTTGGCAAGGGAGTACAATAGTGATCTAGGAGTAGATCACTGGACATTGGTCAAAATTATCCTTAGTGGAATAAGGATATGTTTATCGATTATTAAGGTGACAAAAGGTTCGTCGTAAAGGGTTACGTCAATGCAAGTTTTGACACTGATCCATATGACTCAAAGTCTCAATCTTGATACACATTGAAAGTGGGAGCAATTAGCTAGAGTAGTTTAGTGCAGAGCATTGTTGACATAGAAATTTGCAAAATACTTACAGATCTATTTGTGGCAGACCCTTTGACTAAACTTCTTTCACAAGCAAAACATGATCACGCCTTAGTACTCTTTGGTTGTTAATCACATAGTGATGTGAACTATATTATTGACTGTAGTAAACCCTTTGGGTGTTGGACACATGTCGATGTGAACTTTGGGTGTTAATCACATGGTGATGTGAACTATTGATATTAAATCACATGGCGATGTGAACTAGATTATTGACTCTAGTGCAAGTGGGAGACTGAAGGAAATATGCCCTAGTGGCAATAATAAATTTATTATTTATTTCCTTATATCATGATAAATGTTTATTATTCATGCTAGAATTGTACTAACCGGAAACATAATACATATGTGAATACATAGACAAACAGTATGTCACTAGTATGCCACTACTTGCCTAGCTCGTTGAATCAAAGATGGTTAAGTTTCCTAGCCATAGACATGAGTTGTCATTTGATTAACGGGGTCACATCATTAGAGAATGATGTGATTGACTTCACCCATTCCGTTAGCTTAGCACACGATCGTTTAGTATGTTGCAATTGCTTTCTTCATGACTTATACATGTTCCTATGACTATGAGATTATACAACTCCCGTTTACCGGAGGAACACTTTGTGTGCTACCAAACGTCACAACATAACTGGGTAATTATAAAGGTGCTCTACAGGTGTCTCCGAAGGTACTTGTTGGGTTGGCGTATTTTGAGATTAGGATTTGTCACTCCGATTGTCGGAGAAGTATCTCTGGGCCCTCTCGGTAATGCACATCACTTAAGCCTTCCAAGCATTGAAACTAATGAGTTAGTTGCGGGATGATGTATTACAGAACGAGTAAAGAGACTTGTCGGTAACGAGATTGAACTAGGTATTGAGATACCGACGATCGAATCTTGGGCAAGTAACATACCGATGACAAAGGGAACAACGTAAGTTGTTATGCGGTCTGACCGATAAAGATCTTCGTAGAATATGTAGGAGCCAATATGAGCATCCTGGTTCCGCTATTGGTTATTGACCAGAGACGTGTCTCGGTCATTTCTACATAGTTTTCGAACCCGTAGGGTCCGCACGCTTAACGCTACGATGACAGTTATATTATGAGTTTATATGTTTTGATGTACCGAAGGTTGTCCGGAGTCCCAGATGTGATCACGGACATGACGAGGAGTCTCGAGATGGTCGAGACATGAAGATTGATATATTGGAAGCCTATGTTTGGATATCAGAAGTGTTCCGAGTGAAATCGGGATTTTACCGGAGTACCGGGAGGTTACCGGAACCCCCCCCCCCCCGGTAACTTAATGGGCCTTAGTGGGCCTAGGTGGAAGAGAGGAGAGGAGGCAAGGGCCGGCCGCGCGCCCCTCCCCCTTAGTCCGAATAGGACAAGGAGAGGGGGCGGCGCCCCCCATTCCTTCCCCTCCGCTCCTTCCCCCTCCCAAGTCCTATTCCAACTAGGAAAGAGGGGGAGTCCTACTCCTGGTGGCAGTGGGACTCCTCCTGGCGCGCCCCAAGGCTGGCCGCACCTCTCCCCCCTTGCTCCTTTATATGCAGGGGCAGGGGCACCTCTAGACACAAGTTGATCAAGTTGATCGTCTCTTAGCCGTGTGCGGTGCCCCTCTCCACCATAGTCCACCTCGATAATACTATAGCGGTGCTTAGGCAAAGCCCTGCGTCGGTAGAACATCAACATCGTCACCACGCCGTCGTGTTGACGAAAATCTCCCTCAACACTCGGATGGATCGGAGTTAGAGGGACGTCATTGGGCTGAACGTGTGCTGAACTCGGAGGTGCCATGTGTTTGGTACTTGATCGGTCGGATCATGAAGACGTACGACTACATCAACCGTGTTATGCTAACGCTTCCTCTTTAGGTCTACGAGGGTACGTGGACAACACTCTCCTCTCTCGTTGCTATGCATCACCATGATCTTGCGTGTGCGTAGGAAATTTATTTAAATTACTACGTTTCCCAACATCCTTGTCGGGCACTCGAACCAGGAAGCGGTGGCGGGGCACGACAGCGGCCACGTTGGGTCTTGGGGATCCGGCAGTGCCGGAGACGGCGAAGATGGCCGGATCCAGGGAACGACAGCGCAGATGGAGCTTAGGGTGGCTCAACGGCAGGGGCTGGCTGGCAAGGGTGTCCATGGCGCTGGTTCTTTTGCGAGGAACACGGGGAAGAGAGGTTAGAGTCAAGAGAAAAGAAGAACAGGAGGAAGGAGGGCGCGGGGAGGCCCGGCCTGGATCTGGCGGTGCAAGGGGAGGTCCTATTGGTGCTCCTGCTCCTCGCCGGCAGGGACGGCTGGCTCCATGGAAGTGCTCTAGAAGAAGCAGAGGAGGCCGTGGACTCTGGCTGCTGGTCGAGATCGAGCTTGCTCGATCTGGATGCCATGGGGAGGAGTTGCGGGTTGCTGGGGATCGATGGATGGATGGATCGACGGGACTGGTGGTGGCTGAAAACGAGGAAGGGACGAGAAGGTTGGTTGGGCAGGTGGATCGGGGAAGATCCCGAGGACGATGGTGAGTGGGTGGTGGCGGTGATGGGACGGATGGGACAAGGGAGAGGATTTTTAGGGTTTGCCAAAATGAACTTAGGGGTGGACGAATATATACATCACGGATTAGGTTAGGGGCTAATCCGTCCATCCGATCGTAATCAGGAGGTCGAGAAAAAATAGGCTAGGGAGTCGAATAAATAAAACGAAGATGTTTTATAGATGTTTGGGGATGAGCCGGACCCATCGGTGACGACTGAGTGGGTCGGGTTCGGGGAAGTTTTCGGACACGCGGCGAGGAGATGATGGACTGTGCAAAGAGATAAGGCGGACAACCAAGAGGGAAATGAGAACTTGATTGGTCTCTGTTGGGGGTTGGGTGTGACATATGCCAAAGGATGGCTTATCATGGTGGGGGCGAGTAGGACGTCGCCGGTGCCCGGAAACGGGATGAGGTGAAGACATGCACGCCGGCGAATCTTACCCAACTTTAGGGCTCTCTGGGGAGATAATACCGCTACTGCTGCTCTACGGGGTCTCCGCATGATCACTATGGCAAAGTGTTTACACGATTGCTCCTTGAGCTGTTTCCAAGAGGTAGGAGAAGGCAAGGCTAGCTCTCTCCTTCCTATATGATCTGGTCTAGTGCTCCTGGATTCCAACCCTTTGCATGGGTGCCCTGGGGGTTTATATAGGCCTCCCCCCCAGGGGTACAATGGTAATCCGGCTGGATGCGGGCCCCACCGTCAGTCTCTCTGGCCGCCGCCTTATCTGCCGACTCCTGGGGCTCGCTGACTGGTGGGCCCCGCCGACTGGCTCGGTACGGAGCCGACAGGTCGCGTCCGCCGTGGGCGGGTCTTATCGGCTGCTGATCACTGTAGCCGTGCTTCTAATGACGCGGGCTTGGTCATGGAGTCGTGGCAACAGCCCCGCCGCCTGGCGGGCGATCACTATTGCCACTCTTCGTCACATCTGGTTAATGGCGCGTGGGCCCCGGGGGAGAAGCTGGCCGACTCTCGGGGGCCGACTCCCAACGGGTCCGACTGGTGGCGCACTTGCCGTCTTCTAGGATCCCACTGGCTGGTGGGGCCCGCCGCCCCAGGGTCGTACAGACAAGCCGTCGTGGGCGCAGGATTCGGTCCACCGGTGCTGATGTCAGGGCCGGCGTGGCAACAGTGCCACACCGCACGGAGATCTCCATGGGTACGGCGTACTGTGGCCATGCCTGCCTCTGGAAAGGGATGGGAGCCGGCTTTACTGTAGCCACTCCCCTGTCCTGTCCCTCTTGATGAGGACATGGGGTTTCTTGGAGTCGCGGGCTGACTCCCCAAGGCCGGCTTCTCGTGAAGTCGTCAGTCAGGAGTCGGCTTATCCTAAAGTCATTCCTGGGACTCGGCCGCGAGTGGCTAGTCGGTTGCCTTGCCGCCGACTTCTCAGAAGGCGGCTCTTCATCCTGGGTCCTGAAGGGCGCAGCCTGCCTTGATGTATTGAAAGGCTCTAGGACTCGGGTTAGCCTACCCGTGGCCCGTTACTCCAACAGTAGTCCCTGAAGCTGATGAGGCGCCGCGGATGATCGGCCGAGGAGCCTCAGCAGTTTCCCTTTCCGGGTGCCCGAGACATGGATCTTGCTTGACTTCTGCCGGGCCGACTAGAAGGAGTCGGACTCGCCCAATTTCTGACTCGCACAATATTTCGAACGTCACGGCGGGATCCAAGTAGCGTGCTGGCTAAGCTTCCAAACCGCCGCCCGTTCTAGGCCTGTCACATGGCAACACGCGGCCGGGCTAGTCTGCCAGCCTACGTGCGTGATGGGATAGGCCTGTAGGCGGGGCCGCCACTACCGCACCTCGGCGCTCGAGCGGATCCGTTGTGGCCCCAGTGGACGGTTGGGATTCCCATGAAGTTACTGCGCGCAGTAACTTTGGTCGTGGAAACGTGGGGGTCGTGGCGTCGTGGGCGCAGTAAATCCCACGACCGCCCCCTCCGCTTCGCAGCCCATGAGGGTATAAGTAGGGGGAGGAGGGGGCGCGGCAGAGCACGCGCGCCCCTCCTCCATGCTACTCCTTGCTCTTCTTCTTCTCGCACCGCCGCGCGCCCAAGCTTTGCCGAACGCCACGGCGATGTTCCCACAATGAGTTCTTCTTTTGCCGCCGCGCCTCCCTCGGTGCATTCCGGCACCTGGGATGGCTCAGAAGTTCATGACGACCACATCGAGTTCGTCCGCAAGACTCGTCAGCTCCCCGGTGAAGATTACATGCGGGTACGCCTTGCACCGAGGGGGGGATCTCTCCGGCACTGGAGGAAGGCGAGCGGTTTATCTTCCGCTCGCACTGCCTGCGCGGATTGGGGCTGCCGGCGAGCAGCTTCTTCCGCTCCTTTCTGGAGTTCTATGGCCTCCAGCTGCACCACCTCACGCCCAACACAGTGGTGCTGTTGTCTGCCTTCGTGGCCTTGTGTGAAGGCTTCCTCGGAGTCCTCCCCACCCTCGAGCTTTGGGGGGAGTTCTTCTACTCCAAGCTCGGCACCCAGGCTGCAGGCATGCCGGCTCAGTGCAGCGCGTTCATCGCCGTGCGGAGGTCGGGGGCCGACAACCCCTTCCCCACCATCAAGCTGATAAAGTCGGTGAAGATGTGGCAGCGGTCGTACTTATATGTGAAGAGCATCTTCGCGAGGGGCGATTGGGTCAACCTGCCGGCTTTCGAAGCCGGCCCGCCGGCCGGGAGACTGCACAACTGGTCGTTCCGGGCCAAGTCGCTGACGCTTGTGGGAGGCGGCACCGTCGTGCGACTCCGAGTGCTGACACAGTCGGAAGGCCTGACTGGTCCGGACCTGCTGGCCGCCTTCGTGGCGCGCCGAGTTCTCCCACTCCAAGGCCGCCCCCACATGATATGCTAAATGAGCGGGCGCCGTGACCCGAGTCGGATGTGCACCAAGGACATGCCTCACGAGGAGGTGGCCTACATGGTGAACTACCTCTCGGATAGCAAGCTCCTGGAGGAGTGGCAGTTCGGCAAGGAGCCGTACTCCCGCGCCAACCCCCCACCCACAGTGAGTTGCCTTTCCTTTCTTTCTTCGAATTGTCTTCTTTCTTATCGATTTTGTTTTGTGCGACCTGACCAGTCGGCTTTGGTCAGAATCCCCTCCTTCATCCACAATCCGGCACCACGGGGCCGGCCCGGGAGTTCCTCGCCTACCGGGCGGAGAGCGACGTCGACAACCCCGATCTAGGGGCGGCAGCTTTGGAAGACGACACCGAGGGAGGAGGCGGCCCGCGGCTCGGGGCCAATCCAAAGGACTGGCCTGATGATGATGAGGAGGTCGCCCCCGCCACCGGCTAGGAGCCAGCGATCCCGGCACGGGCTCTTCAGCCGCGCCGGGTGCTCCAGGCGGCGGGAAGAACCGTAGGGCCGTGCCGACCTTGTTCGGAAGCCGGCCGAAGAAGCCCAAGAGTTCGGCTGCGGCGACAAAGCGGGACGAGGCGGCCGCGAAGGCCATCCGCTTCCGCAAGGATGTAAAGAAGCCGCCACTGGTCTCCGCGTGAGTATTCCGTCTTAACGCTTTATTCTTTCTTTGTAGCTTTGTCTGAGTCTTTTACTTGCTTCTCTCGCTTCAGGGCTCCCCTCACTCTTGAGAGGGTTGTCGCCGCCTCCGTCATGGCGTGAGCGGAGACGTCGGCCACCACTCGGCGGATTGACCCCGCCGCCGACCTCTGGGAGGCGACGGAGCAGAACGTGCAGGAGAAGCGCAATGAGGAAGAGGCTGCCCACCTAGAGAAGGTGGAGGCCGATAAGGCGGAGGCCTCCGCCAAGAAGAAACTGGTGGAGGCCGAGGCCGCCGTCGCGATGAAGCGGCAGGCTGAGGAGGTCGCGCACCACCAATCGGCGGTGTTCGTCACCCCGGTGAACTCTGCGCCGCTGCCTCCGGAGTTCACGGGGCAGACCGGGGAAGCCGGCGGCGAGAACCCCATCATGGGGAGGGAAGGCGGTGACTCCTCCACGCCGGACGTGATCGTTCCACTGCCACCTCCGCCGCCGTCTGGGGGGCGCAAGGAAAACAGCCGGCAGACCCGCCGGTGCCGCCGACTGAAGACGAGGCCGTGGCGAGGCTACTCCTTCAAGTCGGCTCGCCAACGCGCCCCGTCTTGAGAAGGCAACTTCGGCGCCACACCCCCTGGAGACCGGCACCGCCAGCTCGGCGATCCCAGACGCCGAAGCGACGAGCGCTGCGCCCATTGGGTGGGTGCGAGGAGGCGACACAGGGCCGCTGAACCAGGCGCTTCTGGACGTCCAAACGAAACTTTGAGCTGAGGGTGACGCCATCCAGAACTCCACCAAGGCGTACCTAGCATCGCGTGGCAGCCGTCCGGGTATGCTTTCTCTTTGGTCCTTGTTTTCTTATTCCTCTCTGGGGGGCGCGTTAGCACACCCACTAGGTGTAGTCCCCGAGTTTCAGGCCGGCTGTTGAGCAGGCGGCCCGGAACTCCAATTGGTGAGTTTCGGGTTCTTACTTTTGTCTGAAATATTTGTCGCAGGACTACCACAACCTCCGTGTCACTGCCTTCAACCGCAACGTTGAAGAGCTGGGCAAGCGGACCGCCGACTTGTCGGAGATCCGAAGTGAGTCCTTTTTCTTCTTTGTGGGGCGCGCTGGCGCACCCACGGGCTGTAGTCCCCGAGATTCAGGCTGACTGCTGAGAAGTCGGGCCGGATCTCCCCGGCGACCTTCTTTATTGATGACTTAACGCCTTCTTTCTTCCTTCTCTTCAGGAGCCAATGCAGCTCTTCAACATCAGCTGAGCGAAGCCAACTCCGCGTTGTGCGCCAAGGGGGAGGAGTGCAGCAAGCTTGCCACAGAGCACGATCTGCTGGCCACACAATTGGCAGAGCAAAGGGCGCTGCTTACGAAGACACAAAAGGAGGTGGAAGAGGCGGAAGCCGCCCTCCTTGCCGAGTTCGCGAGCGAGCGCTCCTCCTGGACTGACAAAGAGGCAATGCTGGCCTCCGGCTTCCATGAGATTGAAGACATTGTTGATGGTGGGTTTCTTTACTTTCTTTCTTTGAGCTGCCGATTATAAGTCGTGCTGACTCCTGATTTTTGACTTGCTTCTTCATTCTTTCCGTCTTGGCAGACTTCTTCCCTGGGCACTCACAGGCCGCCATCCAAGCCATCGAGGCTGACCGTGAAGGTCGGAGGGCGGAAGGCGCAGAGATCACCGTCGACGTGCCCCAAACCCTTGATGAGCATATCCTGGGCATCGAGGCTCGCCTTCGGACGGCTTACCGAATGCTGCGCCAGCTTCAACATGTCGGCGCCCAAGCGATTGCTGCCCTGTAGCTGGACATGCAGGCTCCGCGCACCCCAAGTCGGACTGCCGACTGGCTGGAGGTCGTGGCTGGTCGTCTTGAGGCCTGGAAAGGTTCCTCGGCCCGAGCTGGAGCGCGTCGGGCCTTGGAGTTCGTTAAGGCGTGGTATCCGAGGCTGGACCTAGACCGGTTGGCCACACTCCGGTCAGAGGCCCAGCTGGAGTTGGCAGCCGCGGAAGACGCCCTCGTTAAGCATGCCCCGGCGATCACCGAGTACACCAATACCAGCATCTTCGTCCCCGAGCGGGCTGAAGACGGCGAGGAGGTACCGCCGGAGTGGTTTGGGATGAACCCAGACTACGGCGAGGACTCGGCGAAGGTGACCGGCTCCAGCATCGAGGAGGAAGGCGAGGCGGAGGACGGAGGTGAGACAGAAGCACCAGAAGACGGAGCAGACGGCCAGCCTCAGCTCGACCGTGCCTCCAGCAACGAGGTGTGTGCGACCGAGCCGACTGCCGCCAGACTGCCCAGCCGGCCGCCCCAATGCCTGACGCTGCCACCTCCTCCGACCCTCCGAATCCGTCCGCCGCTTCCTAAGTTGCGGCCTTATCTTTCTTTTATCTGCTTTAGTAGTCTTTGAAGAACTCGTTCATTCACACAATTCCACCCGTAGGGTGTATTTTGAACTTCTACTCGAAGATTCAGCCAAGGGCCTATGTTATGTAAATATTTATCTGAATTCTATCTTTTCTTGCTCCTTGATCTTTTGGCTTTTTCCTTTGCCGCTTTCCCTTAGTTGCCTGTCTTGCCAGTCGGACAGCCACTCTGCGGACTGCCGTTGGATCAAATGCTTGGCTGCTTTGGGAAGGCAAGTGCTTAGCCATTTTAGAGTTTTTGAGCAACTTGAATAGAAGGCGGCAAGCCGACTATTCAAGAGTCAGTTTGCAAAAAAAGGATGGAAGCTGGCTTGAGCTATGTTTTATGCTTTGAGTCCTTAGCCATTTTTCATGCGATCGCCCATTCTACCTTACTCCTGCCCACCGTACAGTCGCTCTGCGAGCTGCGGCTTCTGACAGGAGATGGCTTAGGCACCACACACTACTTTTCCGGCTGCAGGAAGCATTTCATAGTGCAAGGCGTCAAGTCCCCGGGCCGACCTGTCGAGCCCGGTGCCAAGCGGCATAACAAAGAGTAACATACTCGTAGGCATAATTTTCATTATATAGACAAAAGAGGGCAGTCCCCGAGCTCATCTCGGGGGGCCCGAAGTCTTGGTACTTTAATACAAAAGGTAATGTGGTACATACTGCACCAGCTGTAAAATCTCCGAAGGAGATTTTCGTTTCATGGCCGCTCTGTCTCTTTGCCGGAGTCGTCCCTCTTGCATGCTCGGGGCTTCTGAGCGTCAATCAGGTAGTAGGAGTCGTTGCCCAGTACTTTGCTGATGATGAAAGGGCCTTCCCAAAGTGCCGACGGCTTGTGCTGGCCGGCTATTCGCTGTATCAGTTGGAGCAAAAGGTCGCCCTCATGGAAAGATCTCGTGTAGCGACCCGACCCGAATGGATCAAGTCTCTGTGCTTAAGTGCCATCCCTGGATCGGTATGCTGAGACACACAGTACTCGAGGATTTATAACAGAGGTAAATCACATGTAAAAGTAACGTAAATACTATTACCTCAATCCAAATAGTGGAAGTAACAAGGTTGTGGATTCCCATCAACACCAACGACAAAGTTGAGTGTAGAAATCGTAACCCTAACGTATCACTTACTCGTCGTAAGATATCCTGCAACATGAGACGTTGCAGCCACAAAGGGTCAGTACATTGAATGTACTGGCAAATTCACACCATAGAGAATGATGAACAATGGCTATCACTACATGCATATTTGGCTGGTGGAAAAGCTCTATGGTTATATGGTTTTTGCGAAAAGCCAATTTTTCCCTACTGGAAAGGAATAATTCTTTTTTACTATCATGGTGGTTGTTAAACATTGAGAATGATTGACAGCATTCTCAATCCCAATTAAGCATCATCATTAAAACCCAACAAAATTAATTCAAAGTAACATGATGAGATTCACATGATAATCCAGGTACTAGATACTCAAGACATCCATAACCGGGGACACGGCTAATCATGATTAGTTTATACACTCTACAGAGGTTTGCGCACTTTTCCCCACAAGACTCGATCGCCTCCGTTGGCTTTCTCGCACTACATGGTGTTTGAGAAATGGATGACCGAGACATAGTATTTCAGAAGCGCTAGCACCTTATGATGGATAGACCGTTATACCTACTTTCCCCTACATCTGCTAGTCTACCCTGTAAGAGTTTGCACGACTTAATCAACTATGCTAGAGCCCATAATAGCTTGTGGCTGCACACGGAAGTTTCTAGTATGAAAAATCTCATGATCCCTTTGAGCCTGGGTGGCGGTCCATAAAAAAAGGCAATCTTGGTCTACCCAGGTGCCTAGACAGGCAATCCTGGAATACGCAGGTGCCTCAATCCACCCAGATGTGTGTTTAAGTTGCCACCTTAAGTAAACCATTAATTAACAATCTCACATCTTTCATGACTACTCTCAAAACCCAATCCACATCTATGAGCATAGCATGGCACTATAAGCATAATGTAATAGTAACTCCCAAGGTTTGAATGCAGGGCAATAGGTTCCTACCTAATCAACTACTTCCCAATACCCACATGTTATCAATCCTACTCATGCAATGTTTGAGGTTTGATCTAATGCAATAAAAACTGGGTATGAAAGAGGTATGATCAAAGTGTGAACTTGCCTGCAATGTTGATGAAGATGATTCGCAACAAAACTCTGGATAGTTCTACTCGTCACACTCCGGTCAATCTATCGTGAGCAATCAATAGTAACCACACATAAGCAATCACTTAGAAGATCGGGAAGAACGAAGAAGACAGTTCGGAAAACATCAAAACCAAGCAAATAACTCTTGCAGCATAAAAAAATTTCTAACTGTACCAAAATTATGTGAATTTGGCCTTATCAAAAAGTTTAGGTCAAGAGCTTCGATTTGCAAAAAGAATCAACTAAATCAGAGTTATAAAACTCAAGTTATGATCAAATGAAGTTTGAATCTAAAACTGATCTAATTCAAAATTTAAAATTTCAAAAACATGTGTGGGTTGGATTACTAGATAGAGGGGATCATAACGAAGAAGTGGGCGTTGGTTTGGTTGGATTTGGATAAACGGGTAAAAAGATGTGGTCGTTTGAAAATCGGGGACTAATCTGTAAATAAAATCATCACAGATAGGTCCCTGGCCGAAATTAAAAGGAAAAAGAAAAATTCTACCGAACGAACATTCACCGCCGAATGCTAACTAACGAAAACCTTTTGCTCCGGAGCCTAAGCTAACGAATGCTCTCCAAATAAAAAAACGCTTAGAGGAAAAAAACAAATGGATCTGGATCCTTAGATCCAGATTGGACGGATGAGGAGGGGCTGTGGTTACCGCAGCGGTTGGGGTCGCCGGCGATGGAGAAGACGACGGCGGCGGCGGCGGCTACAGATGGGGCAGCGGCTCCGGTGGCTCTCCGGCTCGGGCGAACCCACGGGGTGGCGCGACATGACGAGGGGACTCCGGTGGTGGTGGCGGCGTCGGGCGTAGGCGGCAGTGGAGTGCGGGGCAATGGTGGAAGATCTCGGCGGAGATCACGAACTTTGGCGAGTTTGCGTGGGGCGTGGGGAGGCGAGGGCGGCTGCGGTTCGAGGCGAAAACGGGGTCGGGGTCGAGGTTTATATAGGCGGGTCGCCTTGGGCGAGGGGCAAGGCGAGGGAGGCGTCCGGGTTGAGCACGGCGTCGGCCGGCAGAGCGTGCGCATGCGGGACTCCGGCGAGAGGTCGGGGACGAACCCGACAGGTGGGTCCCACGTGTCGGTGGCTGAACGAGGCGGCGGCCGATCGCAGGCGCGAGCGGGCGAGCAAAGCGGAGCGGCTTCGCGCGCGGCTGGGCTCTGGGCCGTGGACTGGCCTGGGAGCTGGGCCGGCCCAGTCGGTGGGAGAAAAGGAGTTTTTTTTAAATAATTCTTTGACAAACAAAAGTAGTAAAACAAACATAAAAAATATATATTATATAGGCATATAATATATCAAAATTTTCAGAAAAAGATTTTCTACAACATGAACATTTTCCTAGCATTAAATAAAATTCACAAAAATTCAGATAATTCAAAGAGTGATAATGGTCTAATAAAATCCAATAAACATCATTTTTAAAAATACCAAAATGATTTCAAATTTATTTCTCTCCAATTTTCTATTGTAGGTAATCATGTTACCCTATTTTCCATATACTTTTATTTTGGAGAAAAATAATTTGAATAAAACCCAAATAACTCCAAATTGAAAATAATTTCAATGGACTTTAAATTTGAGTTTCTTTGAAACTCCCAACTCATATTTCATATAATTTGAAGAAGTCATTTTATCTTCTCTTGTGAAAATCATTGAGTTGCATAAAATTTCAGAATTTGGAATTATTTTCAATGAAATTCAAATATTTTCAACACCCCTTGTCATTTAGATAAATGGAAGAAGTCATGTTATCTTCTCTCCAGGGTTTTGTGATGAAAAGGATTTGAATTCACGGGGAGAAAAATGCAAAAGGTGAAAGTTTGGGAAAGTCCTTTTATTCCCTATCATTTAACTTTCAAAGAGTTTCGAATTTCACTCAATCAATAACAGTCAAACAATCAATCTATCTATCTATTTCTTATAACATTCCAAAAATTTAGAATTTTGGGATGTTACATCTCGGCCTGACCTTCCTGTTGTAGTATCTGCACAGCCTTTGTTGGTAGATGCTGGACCGGTGGAGTGCCAACAGCCGGCCCTCTTCCAGCAGGTCGACGCCATCTTGTCGTGCTTCTTCTGCTTCTTCCTCGGTGTACATGGTGACTCATGGGAATCGAACTCTAGGTCCATTATGATGACGGCTTCAGCACCGTAGACGATGAAGAAAGGCGTGAAGCCGGTTGACTTGTTTGGAGTCGTGCGCAGACTCCAGAGGACGGCTAGCAACTCATCGAGCCAGTACCAGCCGAGCGCTCCAGACGCTCGATCAGTCGGGGCTTGATGCCGGACAGGATGAGGCCATTTTCCCGCTCCACCTGGCAGTTTGAGTGTGGATGGGCGATGGATGCTAGGTCTAGTCGGATGCCCAGTGTCGCACAGAAACGAGCCAAGGCGCCCTCGGCAAAATTCATGCGGTTGTCGGTGATGATGTTGTGTGGTATGCCGTACCGAATTGTGATATCAGAGATGAAAGTCACGGCAGTCAGACCGTCCAGTTTCTTGATTGGCTTCACCTCTATCCACTTGGCGAACTTGTCCATTGTGACAAGTAAGTGAGTTAAGCCACCTCGTGCCGTCTTGAATGGTCCCACCATGTCTAGACCCCAAACTGCGAAAGGCCAGGCAATGGGTATGGTCTTGAGTGCAGAAGCGGGCTGATGCGGCTTGGAGCGGAACTTCTGGATCCCTTTGCATTTTTGGACCAATTCCTCATCCTCTTCTAAGGCCGTTGGCCAAAAGAAACCGTGTCGAAAAGCTTTGGTGACGAGTGCTCTTGAAGCCGCATGGTGGCCGCACTCGCCTTGGTGCATGTCTTTGAGAATTGCTTGGCCTTGATTTGGCTCTATCCAGCGCTGGTAGACACCAGTGACGCTGTGCCTGACCAGCTCTCTGTTGACTATGGTGTAGGCTGACGCTCGACGTTGTACTTGCCGAGCTAAGGTCTCATCAGTTGGCAGCTTTTTGCTCACCTGAAATTCGAGGATGGGTTGGGACCATGAGGGTGCTGCTATTTCTTTGACTGCCAGAACTGCGACTTGGACGAGGGCGGCTGGGCTGGGAGGCGGCGGGTTGGAGTCAACAACCGCTTGCTGGGTTAATGAAGTCCCCGGGCCGACTGGTGCGGCTCTTGGGCCGAGTTCTGGAGTCTTTGAGCCTGCCGCCGCAGTTCCCGGGCCGGGCTCTGCAGTCCTTGGGCCGGCCTCGACTGTGGCGGATTTGGAGCCATCTGCCAAAATGCCCGTACCGTCTGCCGGGGCTCTGGAGTCGGATCCGACTTCTTCGGGAGGAGCCGGCACGAAGATGGAGTCTGATTCTGGTGAAGGCTTGACAAACCGCTTGAGGAGGCATTGAAGGGCGACGCCGGATGGTATTGCTTGGCGGGTAGAGCCGATTCGTGCCAAGGCGTCTGCTTGGTCATTGTCGTTTCTTGGCACATGGAGGAACTCGCACCCCTCGAAATACCCGCTGAGTTGCTGCACGAGGAAACGGTAACTCGCCATGTTTGCATCTCTGGCGTCCCAGTCGCCAGACGACTATTGGACCACTAAGTCCGAGTCGCCATAACACAGGATCCGGCGAATGCCGAGTTCTTTGTCAAACCGGAGCCCGTGAATGAGCACCTCTTACTCGGCGACGTTGTTGGAGGCGGCAAAATGTATTTCCAGTGCGTATTTGAGCTTGTCACCTTTAGGAGAGGTGAGGACGACGCCGGCTCCCAAGCCGGTGCACATCATGGAGCCGTCGAAATGCATCCGCCAATGGGTGGAGTCGGGCGCTGGAGGTAGGTACTGGGTCTTGGCCCAATCGACGAGAAAGTCGGCCAGTGCTTGTGACTTGATGGTGGTGCGGGGCTGGTAGTGGATGGTGTAGGGAGCCAGCTCTATGGCCCACTTGGCCACTTGGCCAGAAGCATCTCGGCTTCTGATGATCTCGGCAACTGAGGCCATGCAGACCATAGTGATTAGATGCTCTTGAAAGTAAGGCTTCAATTTCTTGGTAGTAAAGTGCACGCCATAGCACATCTTCTGGTAGTGGGGTAGTTTTGCTTGGAGGCCGACAGTACTTCGCTTAGGTAATATACCGGTCTCTGGACAGGTAGTGCCTTGCCTTCCTCCTTGCATTCCACTACAATGACCGTGCTGACTACCCGGCTGGTGGCGGCGATGTACAGGAGCACAGGTTCCTTAGGAGTCGGAGCCGCTAGAACGGGTGGAGTAGTCAGCATCTTCTTCAACTGGAGAAAAGCTTCGTCCGCCTTGTGGTTCCACTCGAAAAAAGTGGTCTTCTTCATGAGTTGGTATAAGGGGAGAGCTTTCTCGCCCAGCCGACTGATGAATCGGCTGATGGACGCCAAGCAGCCGGTGAACTTTTGCACGTCTAGCAGTCGGCTGGGTACCTCCATCCTCTCAATGGCCTTGATCATTACAGGGTTGCATTCTATGCCGCGTTCAGAGACCAGGAAGCCAAGGAGTTGGCCGGCTGGTACTCCAAAGACGCACTTCTCGGGGTTGAGCTTGATCTGGAATCGGAGCAGGTTCTCAAAGGTCTCCTTGAGGTCTTCCAGCAGTGTTCCACGCTTTTCCGTCTTCACCACCACATCGTCCATGTAGACGTGGGCATTTCTCCCGATTTGCTTGAGGAGGCACTTCTGCATGCATCGCTGAAAGGTGGCACCGGCATTCCTCAAACCGAATGTCATGGTGAGGTAGCAGAAGGCTCCAAACGGCGTGATGAAAGCGGTCTTCAGTCTGTCAGCCGGACAGCTTGATCTGTTGATATCCTGAATAAGCATCCAAAAAGCTCAACAGCTCGCATCTGGCGGTGGAGCCTATCACCTGATCAATTCTTGGTAGAGCAAACGGGTCCTTGGGGCAGGCCTTGTTGAGGCTCGTGTAGTCAATACACATTCGCCACTGCTTGTTCTTCTTCAGTACCAGGACTGGATTTGCTAGCCACTCTGGAAAGAACACTTCCATAATGAAGACGGCTGCTAGGAGTCGGGCTATCTCTTCTCCGACAACTCTTCTCTTCTCTTTTGACAGGCGGCGTAGGGGCTGCCTGACAGGCTTTGCATCTGTCGGTACACCTGGCATGTCTTTGGGGGACCATGCGAAGATGTCCCGATTCTCACAGAGGAAATCGACGTGCTCGCCTTCCTATTTGCCGTTGAGGTTTGCGCCTATGACAGCGTACCTCTCTGGGTGCCCCAGATCCAAGGGTATCTTCTTTGTCTCCTTGGCCGGCTTGAACGAACCCTCAGCCTCCGACTCCTTTGGGTTAGGCGATACCTCTGGCTGCTTGCCGGCCATCGCCACAACCCGGTCAAGGAGCCGCTTCTCGGCTGCGATTACCAGGGATTCTGCTAGCCGACTACTCTCAGCCGCACAGGCAGACGACCTCTGGTAGTCGCCGGCTACGGTCAGAATTCCCTTGGAACTGGGCATCTTCATTTTGAGGTAGGCGTAGTGGGGGACCGCCATGAACTTGGCCAAGGTGGGTCGGCCAAGTAGTGCATGGTATGGGCTCTCGAGGTCCACCACCTCAAACGAAACTGACTCTCGACGGAAGTGGTCCTTGTCTCCAAAGAGGACGTCCATCAGGATCTTGCCGATTGGTGAGCAGGAAAGCCTAGGAACAGTGTCATGGAACACGGTCCGGCTGTTCTGAAGCTGTCTTTGCTTGATTCCTAATTTCTCCATGGTGTCCTTGTACAGAATGTTGATGCTGCTGCCTCCGTCTATCAGAACTCGCGAGAAACGAGCGGCATGTCTATCCGTGGCAAAGGTGGCATCCAAGACCAAGGCATAAGAGCCCGGACTCGGCATCACCTCGGGGTGATCAGCCCTGCTCCAGCTGATAGGCTTCTCGGACCAATGCATGAACTTTGGCGTCTCTTATGCTACTGCATTCACCTCTTGTCGCTGCAGCCGCCTGCTGCGTCGATCATCAGCCACGCTGGTAAATACCACGTAGGCTCCGTGCTCTTCGGGGTATTCGTCTTGTACTGCGCCAACTGGCCTGACAGCCTTCTGTTGGGGCGGGGGCGGAGGCGACTGCCCAGCAGGCGGTGGAGGCAGGAGGCCATCTCCTTTGGCGATCCTGGTGAGCCAGTGGCACTTCCGGGTGGTGTGATTCGATGGCTTCGCGCCGCTATGGAACTTGCAAGGACTATCCAGGGTCTGCTCGTATGAGAAGGCCGGCAACCAGTTGGGCTTGCCACCTTTCTGTCGCTTGGGTGGAGGCTGCCCATCCAACTGCTGGGCTTTAACTGTCACGACCTGCCGGCTGCTGGAAGCCGGCAGCGGGGCCTTGCGCTTGTGGTCGCTCTTCTGTTGCCGCCGACTGGCGTCTCCTGTCAGAGTTCTTGGAGCCTCAGGGGCCACTTTGCCAGTTGTGCTAACTTGAATTTCCGCCTTCATGGAGGAGTTGGCCGTGGCGTACTTCTATGCTATGATCAACAGCTCGTCGAGGGTTTCTGGCTCGTCGTAGAGGAGCTTGTGCTTGAGGAGGGTGCCTTCTCTACACCCGGCGGTGAAGTACTCGATAGCCCGCACCTCGTGCACGCCCTCACAGGAGTTCCGAAGCTTGGCCCAACGTGTGAGGTAGTCGCGAGTCGACTCGTTGGGACCTTGCATGCACAAGTAAAGCTGTCGAGGCTTGGGAGGACGCTTGTACGTGCTGGTGAAGTTGCGGACGAATGCTTCGGTGAAGTCGACCCAGCTGTTGATGCTGCGGGTCTTCAGGCTGTTCAGCCATGTCCGGGCCGTGCCCTGGAGCATGAGCGGAACATATTTTACGGTGACACGCTTGTTGCCGTTCGCTATGCTGACAGCCGTGGAGTAGTCGACCAGCCAGTCTTCCAGCTTCACGGAGCCGGTGTACTTGGGCGTGTCTCTTGGGAGCGTGAACCCTTTGGGAAAGGGCTCGTCTCGAATGCGGGGCCTGAAACAAGGCGGACCCAATTCGTCTTCTTCTTCCAGCGCCAGGGATCGGTGAAGTCGGTCGATCCGGTGGCGGGTGTCGTTTTCCTAGACTCCCACTCGGCGGCCAAGGCGGTCGCCGAGAGTCGGATGATCAATAGGCGGCGGGGAGACTCGCCTTTCCTTGCGAGGAGGAGGAGGCGGACAGTCGTCCCGTCGTTCTACTGCTCTCGGGCAGCCGTCTCGGTCACGCTGTATGGTAATGTGAGTCCGACTTTGGCTGACAGTCGGATCTTGGCCTCTCCTTCCTCGGGCGCCGCCAGTTGGCATTCGAGACGTCGTGCCTTGATCTCGGCGAAGGTCGTCGTTTTGCCGCTGTGGCGCCTCCGCGCGGCAGTCGGCCTCGTTCTGCGCGGCGGCCATGTCGAGGAGCCGCTGGACCCGCTCCATCATCAAGCGGCGCTCTTCGCCCTCGAAATTGTCCAGCTCGTCCGCCGCCGCCTAGGCGGCTCGAATGTTCTCCGCAGGCGTAGCGTACACAGGGCGACTTGCCCCGAACAGGTTGGCGATGGCTACGCCGCGCTGCTGGACCGCGCCAAGGCGGCTGGGCCCAGCTGGGGCTGGCGAGCCGCCAACAGCGTGATCCATCTCTCGCTGGTAGGTTTCTGACAAGCGTCTCATGCTAGCCAGCTTCTTCGCGCCTTCGACGAGCTAAAGGCGGCGCGCCTCCTACGTCTCCACGTCAGCGTCTTCCGGAATGGGCACAATCAGGTCTTGTAGTGCCGCGCCAAGTGGGTCATGCGCTCCTCCGCCGGGAGGCTTGTCATGACTAATGATGAGCACCTCGGTGATGGTGCTTCCGCCGCTCTCCGCACGAGGGAGAGGTTCGTCGTAGACCACCACATTAGTGGGGAACGCGTCAAGTGACGCGGTGTCGGAGTCGACCAGCATCGGGTCGGTGGAACCTACAGACTCCAAGTCAATGGCAGGCTCGCCGGCGACGTGGAGTTGGTCGAGGAGGCCCGCGAGGAGGCTCTCGGAGCCGCCCGTGCCTGCATTGGATGCAGGTTCGTCGAAGAGGCGAACCTCACCGACAAGTTCGGCGAGGCAACTGGCTGCGCAGGCGATCTCAACGCCATGCAGCGCGTCAGTGCAAACTCCGTCTAGCGTGCCTGGCTGGCTGCGCTCGCCAGGGAGGAAAAGGGTTCCCGTCTAGAGCAGGTCTCCGTACGGCGGTGCACCAAGCCCCACGGTGGGCGCCAAATGTCGGGGGTTGGGTGCGACATATGCCAAAGGATGGCTTATCATGGTGGGGGCAAGTAGGACGTCGCCGGTGCCTGGAAACAGGATGAGGCGAAGATAATACCCCTACTGCTGCTCTACGGGGTCTCCGCATGATCACTATGGCAAAGTGTTTACACGATTGCTCCTTGAGTTGTTTCCTAGAGGTAGGAGACAGCAAGGCTAGTTCTCTCCTTCCTATATCATCTGGTCTAGTGCTCATGGATTCCAACCCTTTGCAAGGGTGCCCTGGGGGGTTTATATAGGCCTACCCCCCAGGGGTACAATGGTAATCCGGCTGGACGCAGGCCCCGCCGTCAGTCTCTCTGGCCGCCGCCTTATCCGCCGACTCCTGGGGCCCGCCGACTGGTGGGCCCCGTTGACTGGCTCGGTATGGAGCCGACAGGCCGCATCCGTCGCGGGCGGGTCTTGCCGGCTGCTGATCACTATAGTTGTGCTTCTAATGACGCGGGCTTGGTCATGGAGTCGTGGCAACAGCCCCGCCGCCTGGCGGGCGATCACTATTGCCACTCTTCATCACATCTGGTTAATGGCGCATGGGCCCCGAGGGAGAAGCTGGCCAACTCTCGGGGGCCGACTCCCAACAGGTCCGACTGGTGGCGCACTTGCCGTCTTCTGGGATCCCGCTGGCTGGTGGGGCCCGCCGCCCCAGGGTCGTACAGACAAGCCGTCGTGGGCGCAGGATTCGGTCCACCGGTGCTGATGTCAGGGCCGGCGTGGCAACAGTGCCATACCGCACGGAGATCTCCGTGGGTACGGCGTACTGTGGCCATGCCTGCCTCTGGAAAGGGATGGGAGCCGGCTTTACTGCAGCCACTCCCGTGTCCTGTCCCTCTTGATGAGGACATGGGGTTTGTTGGAGTCGCGGGCCGACTCCCCAAGGACGGCTTCTCGTGAAGTCATCAGTCAGGAGACAACTTATCCTGAAGTCGTTCCTGGGACTCGGCCGCGAGTGGCTAGTCGGTTGCCTTGCCGCCGACCTCTCAGAAGGCGGCTCTTTGTCCTGGGGTCTTGAGGGGCGTAGCCTGCCCCGACGTCTTGAAAGGCTCTGGGACTCGGGTTAGCCTACCCATGGCCCATTACTCCGACAGTCTCGGAATGGTCAAGGAGGCAGGGGAACGCGGCAACAACGAGCGGGTGCAAGTTTTAAAAACAATGATGGCAACGAGTGCCGATGTAATGCAAATGATGTCATGATGAATGCAACAAACAAAAATAAAACACATGGCGACAACAAAATAGCTCGAAGACTTCTGGACCGTCGGTCTCGGGGCATCACAACACTCCTCCACTTACAAGAGATCTCGTCCCGAGATCTAAGAATGGAACCGGAGAGAAACGAAAGAGGAAGAGAAGAGGTAAAACTAAGTTGCTTCTTGACAAAAGAGTGAAACCACAAACCTTGAGAGGTTGAAAACTTGAAAGAAAGAACACAACAGAGTTGAACGAAGTTGAGAGCACTCCGGTAGAAAGAGAAACAAGGAACACCATGTGAACCTTGGAGGTTGTGAAGCTATGAATGACGAGCACAATGGACAAGAAGGAATTGAAACCACTCTGGTTGAAACGAGATGTGCAAGGAAGAATTTGGGCAACAGTCTAGTTGAAAAGAGAGGCAGGACTTGATAAGAAGAAAGGAACTTGAACAGAGGACAAAACACTCCTGCTCAATGGATAGACAAGGAAAATAACATGATATTCACAAAACAAGATGAAGGGTTGAAGAGAGCAACGTCACAATGCCTCCGAGACAAATGTAAGAATGGAATCAAAAGAACGCAAAAGAAAACAACATGTTCTACCTGAAATGAATTTAAGAGAGCATCCTTAAAAAGAAGGATTGAACGGAGTTGTTGGAAGATCAATACGAAAGGATATGATCCTCGTGGGATTATGGAGACATCTTCAAATTATGAAGTGACAACCAGCCAATACCAAAAGATTGATTAGCTGAGATGAACGAAGAGATGGAAAAACTTCTTTCACCATGAGAATGGGAGGAAACTTGGATCATTGATAAACACCATAATAGCAACATTCCTTAGGGAAGTCTTTAGGTGAAATATAACCCAAGATAACTCCAATGAAGAGATTGATGGGTTCGAAAGGATGTACTGAACGAAGGTAAAATGATGGGTTTAAATATCTCATTCTTAACAACTTGTGGACCTTGAACGAAGGGAAATTGTCAAGAATGACATAACACCACCTGAAAAAAATAAGGTAGAAAGAATTGCACTTCGGGATGCACGATGAAGAATACTTGAACTCCTCCAACAAGAATCTTGAAGAACACATAGAGAATCAATTAAATCCTTGATGAACCACCATGTAAAGCCTCCATGAAGAACTTCGGTAATAATGGATGATAGAAAGAAAGAGAAGTTGAAAACAGAAGGTGAATCCTTGTAATGATTTAGATGGACCTTCGTGATGATATAATTGAGAGCATGAGACTCTCGAAAGAAAGGGATGAAACACTTGATACGGGAATTTTGACGAGCCTCCGGGACAAGGAATTAAATCACCTCGATTAGAAGAATTATGCTCTGCTTACCGTTCATCAACTTAAATTGATAACAAGCAACGAAATTGGAATGTCACTTATTCTTGTTGAAAGGATTAAGAGAGATATAGCGCAAACTTGAGAAAAGTCTTCAACGATCCACCGGTAGGATTGGAAAGAACGAATGAATTATTATCATAACCAAAGAAGAGAACTCTTGAACGAACCACTCTAAGAATTGCAAATGAACATAGCAAAGGCAAAAATCACCTGGAATAATTAGAAAACGAATAAAGATACATGATAGAATTTAGATACATGAGGATACTTGAATGATGCACCGGTAAGATTTGGAGAACGAGAGCTGAAAGTTGGAATGAATACTTCTGAGATGATGGGATCCGGAGAATCAAACTGAAAAGACTCCTGAATTGCTCCGGATGGGTGAAAAGAATTCTCACAATCAAAAACACTTATGAGAGGATGGCACGAAGCTTGAATTACGCATATTTGGAAGAACGGGTAAGGATTTAAGAGGAACTCTTCTTCGGTCTTCCAATGTTGAGAATGATGAACCACCATGACAATTGATGAGACACTCTAGAACAATGAATAATAGAAATGTTGAACCAACGATGAAAAGAATTTGAAAGATCTTGGAGAAAGACATATGACTGATGATAATTCATTCTTACGTCAAACTTGGAAAAGAATTTGAGAGTAACTCTAGGAAAATTAGAAGAGTCGGGTAAGATCCTTGGAAAAAACCTGTGGGTTAGGGCCCACTCAAAAGATACACAATTGAACGATTACTTGAAAAGAGAGATTGCACCGGTTGAATTAAATAGCTTGAATGAGATAACAACCTTGAAATAGCTTGAACGATTGAGAATGGAAACGTCAATCTTCTGAGAGATCTTCAACACTCTGGAACCCTTGAATAGCGAGAAGTGAATGATTAAGTGGTCCACCGGCATGAGAAAGCATTGTGAAATGAGGAAACGGATAAGATCAACACCGAAATTTGAATTAAATCCACCGGAGAAGAAAAAGACGAAGAATGATGAACTTGAAGCTTCCTTAGTATCTTCCTATGAATCACCAGATAAGTACATTGAAAGAAAAGATTATATCTTGATTAAGGATTCTGGCTCCATGAAGAAAAAGGGTGGGAGGGTGGGGGAAAATGCAACTTGGGGATGAATGAAATAGGCACCGTTGAGAAAACTTAGATTTGATCTTGCGAATGTTGAAATGATCAGATCCACCTGAGGAGAAGCACGCCGGCTGGAAAAGAATTAACATGAGAACCTCGATGATTTAGAAGGATTTGTATTCACATAGAAATATGAGAACACCACTTAAGGAAGGTATGGAATCAACACTTGACATTGAAGCAACTCGAATACCAAAACTCAAAACAAAACAAAACGAAATAAAACAAAGGATTTTGCTTGCAGAATAAGCCGGAACAAACATATGATACACCCCATATCGTATCATGTGTCTGTTGGAAAGAATTCCTATGTGATACTTGAATTCCCACCTAAAAACTCCCGAAACTTTCTGGTTATGCAATCTGGTGTTGGGGATACAGGGGAAGCAATATATCTCTCCCAAACTAAACAATCCCTACATCCAGCTGTATCCATCCGTCAACACATAACCAAGAAAACTCCGGAAATCGTGTACCTCAACCTTCGAAAAGCATCCGTTATACAAGCTATGGCAATACTCCCGAACTCCCGCCCCAGTACTGGGTGGCGTCTAGGTTATCTCACCAACAACTGCATAAAAGAGATTTTCGATGTCGGCGAACTCAGGTATTCCAAATCTGCAACGATAAAATTGTGACGACAACACCTCGGAGCTCAACTCCTGGGACACTTCCACAACCCCTAAATGTCAGGAGGCACCAAGAACAATGTTCTCGTCACAAGAATATCGGAACGATCCCAAGATACCCGCGTGATCCTAAATTTTTTTCATGAAATTTGAGGAGAGGAAAGTCAAAACATCTACATCAGGAGGCCTCACCAGAGCGACGAAGGGACTGAGGAGTAAAGTGAATCCTACTCTCCAGTATATATAATCCTAAGACCCAAAACATTTTATTCTAGACTCAACAACGTCGGCGATTTGATCAAGCAGGGGGCTCCTAAGTCGGAGATGGCTCTGATTACCAACTTGTAACGCCCACGATGCGGCTATAGCTCCCATGTGTCGAGGCACGACTTAGAGGCATAACCGCATAGTGGTTTTGTCGCAAGAAGGGTCATCTTCACAACATCCCATCTAATGAACTAGAAAGGGATAAAGAGAGTTGGCTTACACTCGCGATGTCAAACAATACTTAAAAAATCATACATCATTCAAAATACACACATGGACCGACTACAGTCGGCTCCAAATGAAAAGAAGATAACCCCAAATGCTAGATCCCCGATCGTCCCAACTGGGCTCCACTACTGATCATCAGGAAACGAAACATAGTAACGACCAAGGTCCTCGTCGAACTCCCACTTGAGTTCGGTAGCATCACTTGCACTGGTATCATCGGCACCTGCAACTATTTTGGTAGTATCCATGAGTCACGAGGACTCAGCAATCTCAAAACCCGCGAGATCAAGACTATTTAAGCTTATGGGTAGGATGTGGTAAAGAGGTGGAGTTGTAGCAAGCGCTAAGCAAATATAGTGGCTAACATACGCAAATAAGAGTAAGATGAGAAGCTACGCAACGGTCGTGAAGCTAGAAGTGATCAAGAAGTGATCTTGCTCCTACTTACATTCAAACATAACACAAATCGTGTTCACTTCCCGGACACCGCCGAAAAGAGACCATCATGGCTACATACATGGTTGATGCATTTTAACTGAGTCAAGTTTCAAGTTCTCTACAACCATACATTAACAAATTCCCATCTACCACATAACCGCAGGCACGACTTTCCAAAGTTTATACCCTGCAGGTGTGTCCAAACTTAGCCCATCAAAGCTCTCACGGTCAACGAAGGATATTCCATCTCCCAGGAAGACCCGATCAGTCTCAGAATCCCGGTTATAAGACATTTCGACAATGGTAAAACAAGTCCAGCAAGACCGCCCGAATGTGCCGACAAATCCCGATAGGAGCTGCACATATTTCATTCTCAGAGCACACGGATGAGCAATCCGTACACCTAAAACCAGCCCTCAAGTTTCCCCGAGGTGGCACTGCAAAGGGCTCTAGTTTGGACCAACACTCAGAGGAGCACTGTCCCGGGGGGGGGGGGGTTAAAATAAAGATGACCCTCGGGTTTGCAACCCCAACGGAAAGTTATAGGTTGTTAGGCAAATGTAAAACCAAGGTTGGGCCTTGCTGGAGGAGTTTTACTCAAAGTGAATTGTCAAGGGGGTCCCATAACCCCAACTGTGTAAGGAACGCAAAATCAAGTAACATAACACTGGTATGACGGAAACTAAGGCGGCAAGAGTGGAACAAAACACCAGGCATAAGGTCGAGCCTTTCACCCTTTACCAAGTATATAGATGCATTAATTAAAATAAGAGATATTGTGATATCCCAACATAAATATGTTCCAACACGGAGCAATCTTCAACTTCACCTGCTACAAAGAACGTTATAAGAGGGGCTGAGCAAAGCGGTAACTGAGCCAAACAATGGTTTACTAGGAAGGTGGGTTAGAGGCTTGACATGGCAATATGGGAGGCATGATAAACAAGTGGTAGGTAGCGCGACATAGTGATAGAACGAACAATTAGGATGCAAAGATAGAAGTGATATCGAGGGTAATGGTCATCTTGCCTGAGATCCCGCAAGGAAGAAGAACGAGTCCATGAAGAAGACAAACGGACGTAGTCGAGCGAATCCTCAGAACTCCGGAATGAAACCAAAGCTAAAGAGAGAAGCAAACCGGAAAGAAGCAAGCAACATGGTAAACGCACAACCATAAACATGGCATGATGCACAACCAAGGATGATGCATGTCCGGTTTAAAGAGGCATGGCATGGCAAAGTGCAACAAAGAATACTACAAGTTAAGTGGAGCTCAATATGCAATGAGTTGCATATTGACGAGACACCACAACAATTATTTGGTTCTCTCCCGTTTAATCTACTCAACAAAATTAAATGTTATTAAACATGGCAAGAGGTGAAACATGATAAAACTACCTACCTAAACATGATAAAACAACAATTCCGGTAAATCCCCATATGCATATTTCAAAGTTGGTATTGTTCTGCCCTAAACCATATTATAGAGTTGTTAAGCATGCAAAGTAATACCACCATGTTAATCTATGCATTTTTCTACCCCATGGGCATATGAAGTTTATTTAAATCCGAGCTACATTTAATTAGTTACGAAATAAAGCATTTTACATGGTAATATGAAAATTAAATGCAAACAACATTTTAAACATTTTAAACATGGATGAGAGTTGGATATTATGAAACTAGATGGAATTCTAGGCATTTTACATATATGAAGTTTTTACATGAGATGCGTGGTTGGTGAGTTATTAAATGCATGATGACTCGGGTCTTTTCTGTAAAACAGCACTCTCTCGAATAATAGCTAAATCGCAGAGGCAGGAAAAAAATACATGTGGGCCGAATCTGAGATGAACTGGGCTGCATAGGAGCATGCGTAAGATAGAATATATCGCCAAGGGGGATGGATAGCATGAGGACGCTCACCCAGGGCCTAACGGGCCTACTGAAGGCAGGCAGGGGTCGGGGCCGGACCGGTTCTTGCAAGCCGGCAGGACTGAGCGGGTTCTGTTGGCCCGACCGATTGACGGGGTTCTGGGCAGAGGAGGCCTGGGAGGTGGCGCCTGGTCATGCTCGATGCGGTCAACGCATTGATGCATTGGGCATCCTCACATGGGTGCTCGAACCAGGAAGCGGCGGCGGGGCGTGACAGCGGCCACGACGGGTCTTGGGGCTCCGGCAGCGCCGGAGACGGTGAAGACGGACGAATCTAGGGAACAGCGGTGCAGATGGAGCTTAGGGCGGCTCGACGGCTGGCTGGAACGGGCGTCCATGGCGCTGGTTCTTCTGCGAGGAACACGGGGAAGAGAGGTTAGAGTTGAGAGACAAGAAGAACAGGAGGAAGGAGGGCGCAAGGAGGCCTGACCTAGATCTGGCGGCGCATGGGGAGGTCCTGTTGGCGTTGCTGCTCATCACTTGGGGGGACGGCTGGCTCCATGCAAGTGCTCGAGAAGAAGCAGAGGAGGCTGTGAACTCTGGCTGCTGGTCGAGATTGAGCTTGCTCGATCTGGAAGCCGTGGGGAGGAGCTGCGGGTTGGTGGGGATGGATGGATCGACGAGACTGGTGGTGGCCGAAAACGAGGAAGGGACGAGAAGGTTGGTTGGGCAGGTGGATCGGGGAAGATCCCGAGGACGATGGTGAGTGGGTGGCGGCGGTGATGGGATGGATGGGACAAGGGAGAGGATTTTTAGGGTTTTCCAAAATGAACTTACGGGTGGACGAATATATACATCACGGATTAGGTTAGGGGCTAATCCGTCCCTCCGATCGTAATTGGGCGGTCGAGAAAAAATAGGATAGGGAGTCCAATAAATAAAACTAAGATGTTTTATAGATGTTTGGGGATGATCCGGACCCATCGGTGACGATTGAGTGGGTCGGGTTCGGGGAAGTTTTCGGACACGCAGCGAAGAGACGATGCAGTGTGCAAAGAGATAAGGCGGACAACCAAGAGGGAAACGAGAACCCGATTGGTCTCGGAACGGTCAGTGAAGGCAAGGGAACACGGCAACGATGAGCGGGGTGCAAGTTTTAAAAACAATGACGGCAACGAGTGCTGATGCAATGCAAAGGATGTCATGATGAATGCAACAAACAAAACTAAAACACATGGCGGCAACAAAATAGCTAGAAGACTTCTGGAGCGTCTGTGTCGGGGCATCATAGCCCACCTGGCCTTGGTCGTCATGGATCACGGTATGCGAAGCTCACGAGGTGCCGCTCGCCTTGATCTCTCCGCTCCTGACGAGCCAGCCTAGCGAGGCTGCCCTTGATGAGGTCTTGTGTCATCCGCCTCATGAGGCTTGGACCCTTGCCAGGGTCTTGTGTGGTTGTTGATGAAGATGGGCCGTACTAGGCCGCTGGAGAAGCCACGCCCTGGGCCGCAGGCAGGCAAATCTGGGTACGCCCGTTCCCAGGACGCTGACAGTAGCACCCGGGCCCAAGGCGCGCTCGTACTTGGCTTCGCAGCGAAGCCAAGGGTCAAGTGCGGAGCATCGCGGGCCCCAACAGCCTGCAGCCTTGATTGACGCGTGGGGATTGACCTGTCGTGGGCGTCTCCACTTCCCCATGCTGCCTTGGCAACCGCCCAACTTGACAAGTCCTTGGTGCATGCAGACAAGCCATCATTACCTGTGATAGTGGAGGCTGGCGGTTGGCCTCCTCCTGGCTATGAATGGGGAGGGGGCGGAGCCCCCGTCACCCATCTCTTCCTCTGCTCCTCCTGCTTCTTCTTCTTCCTTGCAGTGACACCCATGGCGCAAGTTCTCGGCCGACGAGAAGGGGAAAGCTCGCCAGGAGGGGCCTTGCTCGCCACCACCCAAGAGGGGGCATGGTCGCCCGCGCAAGCATGCTGCAACCCCCACTGCGGTCCTTCGTGGGCGTGGGTGAACTCCCTCGGGGTCCAGCGCCATCCTTGGCTACCGCGATGACGCTTATTCGCGCGGCGGGTGCCGCTTAGGTCGGGGCAGCCCCATCAATGAGGGGAGGCGTGCCATGGTCGCTCGGCCTCCTCGGCCGCGCTTCCACTCGGCGGAGGTGCTGCCGGAGTTTGTCGTGTGGTCGGAGAACCCAGCCGGCACTTGGCTTCAGCTTCCGTACTCCTTTGCTGGCGAACTGCCGGCCCTAGGTCCTGGTGGTCTCTGGCTGCAGGCCGACGGCTGCAGCAGGAAGGCTTCATGGGTCGCGGTGGAGATCTCGGCTGCGGGTGACGTGACCCTGGCCCACGGCTAGCAGACGTTTGCCCGCATGCGTGGCCTTGGTGGGCGATGCACCCTTGTCGGTGTCAAAACCGGCGGATCTCGGGTAGGGGGTCCCGAACTGTGCGTCTAAGGCAGATGGTAATAGGAGGCAGGGGACACATGTTTTACCCAGGTTCAGGCCCTCTTGATGGAGGTAAAACCCTACGTCCTGCTTGATTAATATTCATGATATGGGTAGTACAAGAGTAGATCTACCACGAGATGAGAGAGGCTAAACCCTACAAGCTAGCCTATGGTATGATTGTATGTTGTCCTACGGACTAAAACCCTCCGGTTTATATAGACACCGGGGAGGTTAGGGTTACACAAGGTCGGTTAAAAGGAGGAGATACACATATCTGTATTGCCTAGCTTGCCTTCCACGCCAAGTAGAGTCCCATCCGGACACGAGACGAAGTCTTCAATCCTGTATCTTCATAGTCTAACAGTCTGGCCAATGGAGATAGTCCGGCTGTCCGAAGACCCCCTAATCCAGGTCTCCCACAGTAGCCCCTGAACCAGGCTTTCAATGACGATGAGTCCGGCGCGCAGTATTGTCTTTGGCATTGCAAGGCGGGTTCCTCCTCCAAATATACCACGGAAGAATTTGAATATAAGGATAGTGTCCGACCCTGCAAAATAAGTTCCACATACCACCGTAGAGAGAATAATATTTCCACAAATCCAATTTGCTGACTTGATTTGGAAACACGACATTATGTCACAGCCGGTGATTATTCGAACTGTTTCCTTTAACTAGCCCCACACATAACGCGAGGCAGTTTTTTGACATGTCTAATCAAAGCAGAGACCGTGTCCCCTTATCACGGGATTCTCATCAATACGGGTGTGGGTAACCCAACCGTGCCATCGATTACGGTGCTTGGGGGAGAAGCGAGTTTTACCAGGCTAGTGGGGATGCATAGTTTCGTCCGCCCATATAAAGGGATAAGGATTTACCTTTTCATCCACGCCTTCTTCCTTCTTTTCTCATCCACCTTCGCACACTCGAGCTCCTGTGCCCAAGTTCGCATTTCCTACCTCGAGCTTCTCCAACCATGTCCGGAGCGGGAGGCAGGTGGATGGTCTCCTCCGTCACGGAGGGACGCGTCAAGAACCTGAGGAGAGTCGGATACTTGCCCGACGACATCGTGCACCGGCTCCTAGAGGAGGGGCAGCTCATCCCCACCCCTAGGCCCCATGAGAGGGTAGTGTTCCTCACCCATTTCCTCCACGGACTGGGATTTCCTCTCCACCCATTTGTTTGGGGGCTCATGTTCTACTACGGCCTGGATTTCCACGATCTGGCCATGAACTTCATCCTCAACATCTCAGCGTTTATCATCGTGTGCGAGGCATTCCTCCGCATCAAGCCCCACTTCGGCTTATGGCTAAAGACTTTCAATGTCAAGCCGAAGGTAGTGAGCGGCCACCAGGCGGAGTGCGGAGGCGCCATGGTGGGCAAGATGCCCAACATCACATGGCTCGAGGGCTCCTTCGTGGAGACCATAAAGGGGTGGCAGTCGGGGTGGTTCTACATCACCGAGCCGCGTGACCCTACATGGGCAGCGGCCCTTGAGTTCCGATATGGCTTCCCCACATGGCTTACCTCCTGGCAAGAGAAGGGCCTATCCTGGGGTAGTTCGCGAGAGCTGACCAGACTACAGACATGTATTCAAAACATGGTGAACAAGAAGCTCAAACTTGTCAACGTAGTCCAAGTCATGCTCCACTGTGGGATCCTCCCGTGCCAGCAACGGGCCTTCAACTTGTGGGAGTTCAACCCGGCGCAGCACCGAACTATGAACAGGCTCTGGAAGTTGTCATAAACCTGTTCCTGAGAGGTAAACGGTACCCTGTAGTTGCCGCTGCTGCCGCGATCATTGTGGTTCTCCGTTCGCTCTTGGAAGGCATCAGCTTCCAGCGCCCCTTCTCCCCAATCTTCTCCAACGAATGAGCCGACGTCGTCCTCTGGTGCGTACCCTTGGTCCATCATGCGGGGCACGTAGGCTTCCGGGGCTGTCACCCCGAACAACTCGTTGTGGTGCCCCACGCTCCATGTTGCTCCGCCCATGATGGCGTCCTGGGGATGATAATATGGCATCCAGCCGGGACCATGGGGGGTGACGCTTGCACTCGTGCTTGTCGAGGGCAGCATGGGGGGGTTGGAGCCCCCTACACCGTTGGCCGTGCTGATGTTGACAAAGCCCCCGGGCGTAGCCGATGGCACGCAGATGTGGTGAGGCTCGCCGCGCGACCTTGCAGTGGCCTGGGGGGGAGTCGATAGCAGAAGGGTGGCGCTCCCGACGCCGCTACATCCAGCAGCTCATCAACACGCTCAAGAAGCATGTCCCGACCGCTCTCCATTAGCCTGCATCACAGCAGCTCCCTTGCCACTGTGAGTGCCGCCCGCAAGTTTACTTGCTCCCGCCGTGAGTGTGGTGCTGTTGCGTGACTCACTGCTCTCGCCGCGGCTCGTACTTGCCGCGGGGTGAGGGTGGATGACGCCTTGCCACGCTGTCCACGCCCGGCGGAACTTGGTGGTGCCCGTGCCGCTTGGGGTGCAGGGTCGAGACCTTCATGGGTAGGCGGCGCCGTCCAGGCCGGCCAGGCTGCCCAGCGGTCAGAGCCGGCCCTTGGGTCGCCAGACATCGTAGCCGGTGAACATCGGAGAGCTGATTGGTGGAGAAGAAGCTCCGGCGCACCCCTACCTGGCGCGCCAAATGTCGGATGTGGGGTTCCGGCTAACCCTTAAGGTTCGAACACTGGGGTGCGCGTGAAGTCTTTCCCTCCTACCGATCGACGCTCTAGCTCGCTAAGATCTTGCGGACGAACTCGACGAACTCAAAACACAGAAAAGACACGGGGTTTATACTAGTTCGGGCCACCGTTGTGGCGTAATACCCTACTCAAGTGTGGTGGTGGTGGATTGCCTCTTGGGCTGATGATGAACAATACAAGGGGAAGAACAGCCTCCTGAGGTTGAGCTGTTCTTGTGCGTATGAACTTCTGGTGTGTATATTCCATCAAGCTAAGATGAGATGCCTCTACTATGGTGGTGGCTAGTCCTATTTATAGAGGCCCTGGTCCTCTTCCCAAATATTGAGTGGGAAGGGAGCCAACAATGGCGGGCTAATTTGAAGGGGGGCAGCTAGTACAAGCTATCCTGACAAAAGCGGTCTTCGCCTGTGAAAGGCTCTGGTGCTGACACTGTCTTGGGCTCCACGATGACCTCCTGTAAGTGCATCTAGTGCCACCCCTAGTTGGTTTTGGAGAATTGATGACAAACCTAGTTGAGGGACTAATGTGTTTGCGAGAATTGCAGGATAACACAGGTAGAAGTCCCTCATTGATTCGATTTTCCTCCCAGAGATGACCCCTAAAAATGTATGAAGACACTGAAGTCAAAGGTGGTATGTGAAGACATTCACATTGAAGACTATGACAAGAGAAGACATCGCATGAAGACTATGGAGCACGAAGACTTAGCTCTTTCGTTGTTCTTTTTCTTCTTTGTTGAGTCATAGGAACCACTGTACTATTAAGTGGGGTCCAAGAGAACCAGTCAGAATGACTGAAGTGATGCTTACCAAAAATCCTATGTCTTCGAGTGAAGACTATGAGAGCGAATCTTGTTCAGAGTTGGACAAGTCAGCTTTGCTTGTAGCCCAAGTAAAGTTGCCGTGTGTGTTTGAAATCTGACCGTTGGAACACGTGTCAGTTCCTTAGTGACCCAGGGTCATTTCGGACAAATCAGGTCGGGTTGCCTAGTGGCTATAAATAGCCCACCCCCTACAACCATAAACGGTTGGCTGCTCAGAGTTAAAGTACGGCTTTTGTCGTTTGAGAGCAACCCACCTCGAAGCCTTTGAGAGAGAATTCCTTGAGAGGATAAAGCCCTAACCACCCAGAGCCAAAGAGTGTTAGGCATCACTTAAGTCTTCTTGTCTGTGTGATCTGAAGACTTATTACACTTGAGGACTGTGAATCCTCCAGCCGGTTAGGCGTCGCGTTCTGAGCATCCAAGAGTCATTGTGGATCGCCGGTGAACGAAGTCTGTGAAGGTTTCGAAGTCTACCTTGAAGACTTACCAGAGTGATTGGGCGAGGACTGGGTGTCCTTAGCTCAAGGGGAATAAGGTGAAGACGAGGTCTTCTGAGTTGAATCTCAGCCTCCCTAACCAGATGTACAGTTGTCACAGCAACTGGAACTGGTCCAACAAATCATTGTCTTCAACGAGTCACTGGTTTCATCCTTCCCTTCCCTTTACTTACTGTTGGTTCTTGTGAAGTCATTGTACGATAGCATCACCATTCGACTTTCCTAAGTGATTACGCTTACTGATTGGCTTCACAATATCTTCCTACCTGATCCTTACTGCCTAGCTGCTATTAGTCATTGTGCTTTCACTTCATTGAATATGTGACTATGGTTTGCCTAGTGTAGTCTACCTTCCGCTGCATGGTAATAGGTTTATTTCTATCGTTTGTCTTCGAAACTTACATGTTTTGAAGACTTTCATAAAAATCGCCTATTCACCCCCCCTCTAGTCGATCACTAGCACTTTCAATTGGTATCAGAGCAAGGTACTCCCTTGTTCTGTGTGATTCGGTTTAACCACCTAGAGTTTTAGCTATGTTGACTGCAGGGATAATTAAAGTCTCCTCTGTGTGCCCCGTCTTCGATGGAACTGAATATCCCTACTGGAAGAATAAGATGTGCATGCATCTTGAAGCCATTGATGTCGACCTATGGTATGTCGTCAAGAACGGCGTTCCCAAGGCTGGAGAAGGTGTCACTGCCGCTGATGTCAAGAAGTTCGTTCAACTGGACTCTACTGCCAAGAATATCATCTGTGGTCATCTGACCAAAGGACAGTATGGCCGCGTGAGTGCTTTGGAAACATCTAAGCTAGTCTGGGACTGGCTCTCCAAGGTCAACGAAGGCGTCTCAACCCAGAGAGATCAGAGAATCAGTGTCCTTCGCAACCTCTTCAACCGCTTCAAGAGAAATGACAATGAGAATGTCCAGCTCACGTTTGATCGACTCACTGACATCACAAATGAGCTTCAAGCCCTCGGCGCTACTGAGATCACCAAGCATGAAGTCGTCAAGACACTCCTGAGATCACTTGACAGTTCGTTTGACACCCTAGCCCTGATGATTCAAGAACGTCCTGATTTCAAGACACTCGATCCGTCTGACATACTTGAGAGGCTCAACACACACGAGTTTCAGCTTTCTGAGAAAAGAGACATCTACGGTCCCAACTATGGGCGAACTCGTGCCTTGAAGGCAAAGGCTGTCTCCTCATCTGAAGAAGAATCTGACAGCAGTTCTGATGATCCTGAAGACATTGGAAGGGAGCTTGCTATGCTTGTGAAGAAGTTCCAAAAATTCACCAAGAAGAAAGGCCTCAGAAAGTCTTCACGATCAAGCTCAAGGAATGATGAAGCTTCTGCTCATGACTACAAGAAGAGAACATGTCACAAGTGCAAGAAACCTGGCCACTACATCTCTGAGTGTCCACAGTGGGACAATGAGAACAAGAAGAAGAAGAAGAGCAAGGAGTATGACTCTGACGACAAGAAGAAGAAGAAATACTCAAAGTCTTCTTCCAAGTCTTCCTCAAAGTCTTCATCACACAAGAAGAGCTCATCTGGCAAGGCACGTGCGTTTGTTGGCAAGGAAATGGATTCTGAGGAGGAGTCTGCTTCTGAGGAGGCGGAGGTGGAGTCTGAGGAGGAGTCCGATTCTGGCGTTGCGAGTCTGGCTACAGCATACGTTGCCAAGTCCATCTTCAACACTGAAGACAATGACTTCATCACCGACACCGATGCAAATGACAAGGACTACTCCGCTCCTTCCTACTGCTTCATGGCACGCGGTGCCAAGGTAAACACACGCACTACTCACTATCAAACATCTAGTGACGATGACTCTGATTGTGGTTCCAAACCCAGCTACAAAACACTTGCTAAAATTGCAACTGAACAACAGAAAGCTATGGAACACATTCAAAAACTGTTAGACAAAAGCGATGATCTGTTAGACGCTGAAATGACTCGATCTCAGTCCTTAATTGAAGACATAAAAAATCTTCACGTTAAGTATGAGGAACTTGAAAGTCGTCATGAAACGCTCTCAACAACTCATGAAAGGCTTTCCTATGATTATCTTCAAAGGAAGCAAGATCTTGAGAAATTGAGAGCGGCTCATGAAGATCTTCAAAAGGAAAACGAGTCACTTCGCGCCGAACAGATCAGTTCAGCTCAGGAAGGATTTGAACCACCATGTCTTAAATGCATTGAGCGTGATAACGCTACTTCTGTTGCTGAATGTTCTACTGCTGCTACTGTTGCAATATCTTCAACTGTTGATGTGGTAACTAACCCCTCTGCTGAGGATACCACTGCTATTGCTGATGAGAATGCTAGGTTGAAGACACTGCTTGAAACAGGGATGTACAAAAGTCTCAAAGGGCATCAGACACTATGTGATGTCCTCAAAAGGCAGATCCTGAACCGAAACCCTAGGAAAGAGGGTGTTGGGTTCGAAAGGAAAATGAATGCTGATGGCTCTTACTGGAAACCTGAGCAGTACCCCAAAACCACATGGGTTGCTGCAAAGGAACCTTCAGCAGATCCATCCACCCTATCTGGCTTCACTTGTGCTAACCCCATTGTTATTGATGAATCCTTTGATGCAAACTATAAACTGTTTAAGAATCAGAATGGTGAAGTGTTTGCCAGGTATATTGGTACTAACTGCAGGAATGGACCGCCTATGAAGAAGATCTGGGTGCCGAAAAGGTGTTTGGAGAATCTTCCTGTGAATGTCATCATGACACCACAGGTGAAGAAGACAAACCCCAGACCACAGGCTTCATACGGTCCAAAGGCTTCATACAGACAGAGGACTCACCTGAGTCGCACTAACGCAAATGTTTTGCAGGGAAGCCATACTCAGGCCTATGAATATGAGCGCGGTTCATCAAACCGCCATGTTCATAAGACCAAGAACTATTCTGCTTATTCTTATGAGTACTATTGTCCACCTGCAAGACTTTTTGCTAGGGCTCCAAAGCCAAAGTTCTCAGATGCTGCACTTAGACTCATTGCTTCGAAGCCACCCCTGAAGATGTGGGTGGCTAAGAAAGCTTAACTCTCTTTTGCAGGGAAAGGTCTCCAGCCGAAAACCAAAATCGTCTGACACTATTGCTGGGGACCTTAAACATCTTGTAGGGCGCAAGATCAAATGCCCAAATGGTCTTATTATGTACTTTGTTCCTGAATCGCTTGCAACTTGCCCTATCAGTCCTAATCTCGATCTAAGCTTTAATAATCCACTGGTTCGTCAAATGTTTTTGCTTCACAATTCTCTTCGTGAAGCCTATCCCCCTAACTGCACTGTAGGGTACGACACCAGCTGCTTCAGAATGGATTATTGATAGTGGGTGTACAAATCACATGACTGGCAAGCGAAGCCTTCTCATGGACTCAACTTTACGTCCATCTGACAAAAGTCACATCACATTTGCTGACACTGGTAAAAGCAAGGTATTGGGTCTAGGTAGAGTTGCAATCTCAAAGGATCAACACATGGATAAAGTCATGCTTGTTGAATCCCTTGGTTTCAACTTAATGTCTGTCTCAATGCTTTGCGATTTAAACATGATTGTGATGTTTGGAAAATATCGTTGCCTTGTACTAATGGAATCTGACAAGTCTCTAGTGTTTGAAGGGTATCGGAAAGATGATTTGTACGTGGTAGATTTCTCAGCAGGACCACAACTTGCAGTATGTCTTCTAGCAAAAGCTTCTGAATGCTGGCTCTGGCATCGAAGGCTAGGGCATGCTGGCATGAGGAACCTCCACACCCTTGCAAGGAAGAAGCATGTCATAGGCATCGAGGGCGTCAAGTTCAAGAAGGATCACTTATGCGGTGCCTGTGAAGCAGGAAAGATGACGAGGGCCAAGCATCCCTCGAAGACAATCATGACAACGACACAACCCTTCGAACTGCTACACATGGATCTTTTCGGTCCCACTCATTACTCAACTCTTACTACTACTGCTTGTCTCTATGGCTTTGTCATTGTTGATGATTATTCAAGATATACTTGGGTGCATATAATCCTTTACAAGACTGAAGTGCAGGATGTCTTCAGACGCTTCGCCAATCGAGCAATGAACAACTATGGCGCCAAGATAAAGCACATCAGAAGTGACAATGGCACTGAATTCAAGAACACTGGCCTAGATACATATCTTGATACCTTAGGCATCACACATGAATTCTCAGCTCCGTACACGCCACAGCAGAATGGCGTCGTCGAACGCAAGAACAGAACACTTATTGAGATGGCTCGGACGATGCTTGATGAATACAAGACTCCAAGAAAATTCTGGCCTGAAGCCATTGACACTGCATGCCATATCATCAACCGTGTTTATCTTCACAAGCTTCTGAACAAGACATCCTATGAGCTCCTTACTGGCAAGAAGCCAAATGTCAGTTACTTCAGAGTATTTGGCGCCAGGTGCTGGATCAAGGATCCACATCACACTTCAAAATTTGCACCAAAAGCACATGAGGGTTTTATGCTTGGATATGGAAAGGATTCGCACTCCTACAGAGTCTTCAATCTCTTTCATTATAAAGTGGTTGAAACAGTGGATGTGCGGTTCGATGAGACTAACGGCTCACAAAGAGAGCACCTGCCAAATGTGCTAGATGAAGTTCCATCCAGTGAATCAATCAAACTTATGGGAACTGGAGAAATCATACCTTCTGAAGCTCAACCTGAAGAGGAACTTATCATCTCCGCACCTGATCAACCTGAAGACAATGCTCAGCCTGAAGACAATCCCTCTAACAATGACAATGATCAGCAAGAGCAAAATCTTCGTCCTGTACATCCTCGTGTTGCAAATGAAGTACAGATTGAGAGAATAATTGATAGCATCAATGCACCAGGTCCACTCACTCGTTCAAGGGCAACACAGCTAGCAAATTTCTGTGGGCACTTCGCATTCGTCTCAATAACTGAACCCAAGAAAGTTGAAGAAGCCTTCATGGAACCTGAATGGATTCAAGCTATGCAAGAAGAGCTTCAACAGTTTGAGCTGAATAATGTATGGGAACTGGTTAAGCGTCCTGATCCTCGCAAGCACAATATAATAGGCACCAAATGGATATATCGCAACAAGCAAGATGAGCATGGTCAAGTTGTCAGAAACAAAGCTCGTCTCGTTGCTCAAGGATACACTCAAGTTGAAGGGATTGACTTCGATGAAACATTTGCTCCTGTGGCTAGACTTGAAGCCATACGCATACTGCTGGCCTATGCAAATCATCATAACATACTTCTATATCAAATGGATGTGAAGAGCGCTTTTCTCAATGGCAAGATTGAAGAAGAAGTATATGTTGCACAACCGCCTGGCTTTGAAGATCCAAAACATCCTGACATGGTGTACAAGCTCAACAAGGCACTGTATGGCCTCAAACAAGCCCCTCGGGCTTGGTATGACACACTCAAAGACTTCCTGAAGAGCAAAGGCTTCAAATCTGGTTCCCTCGACCCCACTCTCTTCACGAAGACATATGATGGTGAACTGTTTGTGTGCCAAATATATGTGGATGACATTATCTTCGGCTGCACCAATCAGAAATACAGTGAAGAGTTTGGATATATGATGCAAGAGCAATATCAGATGTCCATGATGGGTGAGCTGAAGTTCTTCCTTGGTCTTCAAATACGTCAGCAACGCAACGACATCTTTATATCTCAAGAGAAGTACCTCAAAGATTGCCTGAAGAAATTTGGTATGCAAGACTGCAAAGGCTTCACGACGCCAATGCCAGCCAAACATCATCTGGGTCCCGACGACAATGGTAAAGAGTTCGATCAAAAGGTATACCGCTCCATGATTGGTTCTTTACTTTATCTATGTGCATCTAGGCCAGATATTATGCTTAGTGTTTGCATGTGTGCTCGATTCCAAGCGGCACCAAAGGAATCGCATCACTTAGCTGTGAAGCGAATTCTTCGATATTTGGCTTACACCCCAACACTAGGATTATGGTATCCAAAGGGCTCAGAGTTTGATCTGGTTGGATTCTCGGATGCTGATTATGCTGGTGACAAGGTGGATCGCAAGTCTACATCAGGCACATGTCATTTTCTGGGACGATCACTTGTATGTTGGTCTTCAAAGAAGCAGAACTGTGTATCTCTCTCCACTGCTGAATTTGAATACATTGCTGCTGGATCTTGCTGTGCTCAGCTTCTGTGGATGAAGCAAACACTCAAAGACTATGGCATTCATCTGAAGCAAGTGCCACTCTACTGCGACAACGAAAGCGCCATCAAGATTGCCAACAACCCAGTTCAGCACTCAAAGACAAAGCACATTGAAATTCGTCATCACTTTCTCAGAGATCATGTTGTGAAGGAAGATATTGATATCATACACGTCAACACTGAAGAGCAATTGGCAGATATCTTCACCAAGCCCTTGGATGAGAAGAGATTTTGCAAGTTACGATGTGAGCTGAATATCTTGGAATCCTCAAATGTCCTGTGATCAGGCACACATCCTAACACTTATGCATATTGATGACTTAGATGTGCAACACACGAAGTAAAGTATATCTTCAATCAATGAAGACATACATTCTAAGTGTGAATAAATTAATGTGGAATTTGACTTCGGAGCGCCATGATAATTGTGCGCCGTGTCTGGGTCTAATACTTCCTATACGGTGGGTAATGCCACCACCAAATTCTTCTGTTTGAAGTGTTTTACCCATGGTATTACATTTGCTATGTCTTCACATTTTGTTTGTCTTCAATCTCAACATGTCTTCATGATTATCTTCACTATGTTGATTATATATATATATACTAGTGTTCTGTCCTCTATAGCATTCACTTATAGCTATGTCTTCTTGTTGAATCTTTTGAACTAAGTGAATGTGATCGGACCCTAACCTCTCTATGCTTTCTATATCAAACTCTATCTCTCCAAATCATATGCATTCTCTTGAAACTGTCGAATGTCTTCTCTGCGTCCTTGTCAGCAGAAGATATATAGAGAAACATTAAGTCTGCTTTCAATGATAATTCCTTCACCTGAAACCCGGAGAAGTGGGAACGACCACCCGACAATTCAGGCGTGCGTGGGAACATGGAACAACCTCCGATATGTTGCATGATGGCCACGTGTTATTCAGATGTGAATCGCCAGGGGCACCTGTGTAATAACGTTGTGCCGTCCCTGTCCCTATAAATACACGCCTCGGCACAGTCACTATCCTTTCTTCTACTCTCACACAAACCCTAGCGCCACCGCTAGCCCTCGACGACTCCGGCGACGAAGCGCTTAGCTGTCGCGACCTCTCCGACGCCGTCATCACGCAGGCCGCGGACATCGTCTTCTCCGCCGTTGCCATAGGTGTCTTCTGTTGCCAAGTTAGGGCATGGATGATCGAACTGCTCGGCCTCCTCTTCCACTCCATCTAGCAGTTCTTCGTGTGGTAAATAAAATTTCCTTTTTACGGCCCCTTTGATCCTATAGATTCGTCACTTTCTACCACAAGCAGTTTCTGTTCACACAAGTTGGATCTATTTCATACTGCATCTCATAATATGCCTAGTATGTTCACTTATGCTTCACAAAGTAGTTAGATTCCTCACTTGTACTGATCCGTGGATTCGTACAAATCTGGAACCAACTCCTTATCTATGAGTGAATGTCTTCACACGATGAGGTCAATGTCTTCTAAATTGATTTATCTTCAAAATCTTCTGAGAATGCATATGACCTCTTCCCCTTCCCTTGCACCTTAATGTTGTCACAGGTACATGTCCGTGGGAGAATCCCTTGGTTCTCATAGTCTGCATTCATTTGCAGAATTCTTACAGCATCATATAAATTCTCCCGAAGCCAGTTCATGTTTGTCAAGCAAGCGAAAGCCTTTGAAGCCTTTGAACGTATTGAAGTCATTCAGTTTAAAGTTCATGGCTGCAGAGAAATCAGTAAGGAAGGGTGGCAGAAAGCATCAAGGTGAAACATCAAGAGATCTGCCCGATGACCTCTCAGAGCTGTACAAGACAGATCTAGAAGAGGATTACAATCAGCGCAAGACACAAATCCAATGGATTCGATGATATTGGGCAGAAAAGTGGTTCAAGTACAGGTTTGTGACCAAGGAATATGCTGAGAAGAATGCCATCAAGCGACCATGGGGAGACATCCTATACAGAAATCTTCAACCCAAGTCTAGAGATGAAGCCATTGAACAAGGCTTCTATCCCTGCATGGTCCGTGGACCACAGCCTGCGGATGCTCACCCATCGTCATTTCTATGGTGTCGTGACGACAATCTGTTCAAGCACAAATTCCAGTTTGCCCAGAATTCGGCGAAGCAGAACAAGAAGTCATTGGGACTAGACTTCAACCCTGGTCCCTCTGCTCCCCATGCCGATGGCACCCGCGAAGCTGAACCTAATCTTGTTGGGCCCTTCTACAACCTGGAAGGTCTCATCACTCATATCTTGGTTCAAGGGACAGCCGTGGATGAGCCTGCAGATGACGCTGAATCTGATGAAGCGCCTGCACTGCCGAAGCCAAAGAAACTGAAGCAGCCTAAAGCTTCAAAGCCTGCCTCGGCACCAAAAATATCACGGGCGAAGCCACTGGCTACTGCACCTCCTGAAGACAGTGTGCAGTCTGAAGATTTGTCACGCATCTCCAAGCCCTCGAAAGCAAAGATGCCTTTGCAACACACCAGCCAAGAACTGACTGCTGCTGCTATTCTGCGCAACGACACTATTGATCTGTCCAGCGATGAAGATCTTGTAGATGATGCTCTTGAGCAACTGATCAAGAGCAAAGAAGAAGCAGAAATCTTCAATGATTTGCCTCTCTTTGATGTGGCAATCATCCATAACTTCATTCATGTGTGGTTTGACACACCCAACCTCAGCTTTAAAGATCTGCAACTTCCAATTGGCCTCAGTGTCGCCTTCCATGGCGCCATTGCTTCAGAGCTAGCTCTAGCTCAGCGCATCATTGAACTGAAGCAAAAGATCGACTTTGAGAAAGCTCAGCTTAAGAAGCATATGGCCAAGCTCAGTGTGCAAGAGGTCAAGAACTTCAAGATCATGCTGCACGAGCTCAAAGAAGCCTTTATCAAGAAGCGTGCAAAAGCTCAAGGTTCTCGTGAGCGCATGAAGAGCCTGACTGACAAGTGTGTGCAAGTCTACATGAGGCTGAGAAGCGCAAGGCCCTTGGGCGTCCTGGCATCGATCCCAGGATGGCTGCAAAGAAGAAAAAGAAGCCCGCTATGGCCGCACCCGACGCACCAAGGCAGGAAGCACATCCCATTGTCTTCCCAGCCAGCATGACTGGTTCGAAGCCAAAGGCCAGGTCAACCGCTTTAGAACTGAAGAAGACGAGGACTTATGATGCTGAAGCCAGAAAGAGGAAACATCCTGAAGCCTCTGATGCTGGTCCCTCTAAGAAGAAGTGAAAGACGAAGAAGGATCGGGCTGCTCCCACAGAGCCCTTAGTTGTTGAACCTATCTCCATGGTTCGCCCTGCAGCTGAACATCAAGAGCGCCAACTGACTGTACATGAGCCTGCTTTCACAGAGGCTCATGAAGCTGAAGACATTCCAGCAGCTGATCCCACCGCTGCTGAAGACATTGGTCATCATGACAATGTTGAAGATGATGTAGTTCTTCCTCAGATCGAGCACAACTTGGTATCATCGCTTGTGCTTACGCACAGCAAACTCATCAGCATTGGTCATCCTCTGACGCCAATTGCTCAGGATGCATCATGGGCTGATCACCCACAACAACAAGTCACACCACCCCGGCAAGAAGAAGAAGATGACTTTGAGGCCCAGCCAACTCCGTCTCTAGAGGCGTCGCCAGCATTACGCAGGCTTTGCAAAGGACCAAGGTCTCAAGTCCCTCTCTCGAGCGTTCCAGAAGGAGAAGTGCCCCACCACTCTGTTGCACGTCAAGTGTTTCCAGATGCCACTTCTACTGTGAATGTCTCCGAGTCTGAGGCTAAAGCTGCTGAAGACATTCCGGCTGCATCAGCCGACGACACCCAAGAAGAAGAACATGTCCCTACTCCCCCAACTACTGAAGAAGCTGTTCTCGAGGAGAATGTGTCTGTGCCCAACCCTCCAGCTCATCAAGTGGAGGTAGAAAATCTTGAGGCTGCCACCACCAACACAAATGAAGCCAATGACGTTGTCATGGCTGAAGCAAATGTGGAGCCTGCACCAATGCCAGAAGTCAATGAAGCCATTAATGAAACTGCTCCTGAAGCCTCTGCTGTGCAGCCCAACGCCTCTGCCACTGCTCCTGTTCCTGCACCAGCTGCTGGTCCTCGGTTTGATTATCATGTTGAGCACGGGCCTCAGGTACATAAGCCAATGCCAAGATTGCCCAGGTTTCCAGGTCCTGCATCCGCGCCTAGATCCTTTAATGTCAACGGCTTCAAAGCAGACAACACCTTCTTCAATAGCTCCAAGAACCCCTACTCAAGGGAAAGAATATCTTCTGATCGGTTCTGGAGCTATCCGTAGCGAAGTTATTACTCATGCATTCTGTACAATCAAGGTCGCATCTTCCCTCATATGCGTCTTGACACCGAAGCAATAACTAGACTGCCCTGCTTGGAGGAAGCTCTGGATTGCTTCAAAGAGGCTGGATTGTTGCCTTTCGTCACCGGCCAAGATCACTGGAATGAAGAGTTGCTGCTCCAATTTTATGCCACTCTTCACATACATGGTTACAACAGAGATCCAAAGACTTGGGTCCTTGAGTGGATGACCGGAAATGTTCATCATGAAGCCAAAGCCTTTGATATCATTGAGCTCACTGTTCTTCCCACTCCTGGAGATCACTATGAACCTAGCTGTTGGCTTCACAGTGAAGCTATGGAGAGCATCTTTCAGAAGCGTGAACCGAACATGAGTCAGATGCTTAGTATGATGAAACCTTTGCCTCGAGATGCTGCATATCCTAAGGAGTTCTTTGTTGAAGACCTTGAGTATCTGCCATGGACTATCTATCACACTATAAGGCGAACTCTCTGGCCCATCAAAGGACATTCTCCACATGCAAAGCTGGAAGGTGCAATGAAGACTTTGGTCTTTTATATTCTTCATGGCAAATGCTTCAATGCACAAGACTTCTTCATCCACCAACTTGCTGCATCAGGATCTGATCCTTTTGGCTTGAAGTTCTACACTCCATGGATAATGCGGCTGATCAAACTCCACTCAGCTATCTCATATCAGCCCTCTGCTCGCAATCATCGGATCTTTCTGCCTGACATGGATATGTCCGTTGAAGCCATCTATCCAGAGCCTGCCAAGGAGCCTCTTAGTCTTCAGAATGCTGAGCATCAACGTTTCTCTCAGAACATTGAAGGAGTTGAAGTAGTCACTCGTGTATATCCTCTGGATGGTACTACACGTGCACCTCATTGTGCCCTCACTGAAGCCACTGAAAGCACAATTGCCCAACGGCCCAAGAAGCGATCTCGTGTTCTCAATGACCGAGAGCTTCTGGTTGCCCTTCATCAGAAACAGGATAGGCATCATGACTGGCTGAAGCGCCAAATGCAAAGCCTCTTGGTGGATGTCAACCGCATTCGCAATCTTGCCACCAAGAATGCCTTTGTTGCCCATGAAACCTATCGGCGTACATGGAAAGGGCTGACGCTTATGTGTTCTGAGGATGATCTTCAAGAGGATGGCTTCTCTGAACGTTTCAAGTTTAACTCCACACCTCCCCGAAGGACTGTGCTGCGACGAACTCCATCTCTTGAAGACTCTGAGTTCTCTTCCTCCGCGGCAACTGTGAATGCCAGAGTAATCGAGGACGAAGACGATGCTACTTCACCGCCTCCTACTTCTGCACGCATCGACACTGCCCCAAATTCTTCTACACCGCCAAACACCACCGACGACCTTGCTGCTTCACCTACTCTTCATGGGAACGAGTAGATGCTCTATGTCTTAAAATCTTTTTGGTCCTTACTAACAAAAGGGGGAGAAGCATATGAGTTTGATTGTCTTCAAGCGGGTCCATATGGGCGGTTACTTTATGTTTTGCCTAGTGTTTACAACTCTTGTTTTGATACATTTGGTTCTTTGAGTTGTAACACTTAAGCTTGATGGCCGTCTACTACTTATTTGCTATTCCGTGATGCGATGATAAATTCCGCATGTGCGACGATAAATTCCACACTTAGATCATTTTGCAGACGTCCATTTTTCATTATGCATGTCATTATCTTCACATACTTTTCATGCATGATGAATTGTCATCATAAGTTGAAGAGTATTTCCGCAAGTACAACCTGCCATGTGCATTTACATTCCAAAAGCAAATTACTTATATGCACATCTTCAGGGGGATCCCTTCCAACTTATGAAGACAATTCCTTACAAATTTCACATATTATATTCCCCGTTGAAAACTTCAACTAGTTTGTCATCAATCACCAGAAAGGGGGAGATTGTAAGTGCATCTAGTGCCACCCCTAGTTGGTTTTGGAGTATTGACGACAAACCTAGTTGAGGGGCTAATGTGTTTGTGAGAATTGCAGGATAACACAGGTACAAGTCCCTCATTGATTCGGTTTTCCTACCAGAGATGACCCCTAAAAATGTATGAAGACATTGAAGTCAAAGGTGGTATGTGAAGACATTCACATTGAAGACTATGACAAGAGAAGACATCGCATGAAGACTATGGAGCGCGAAGACTTAGATCTTTCGTTGTTCTTTTTCTTCTTTGTTGAGTCATAGGAACCACCGTACTGTTAAGTGGGGTCGAAGAGAACCAGTCAGAATGACTGAAGTGATGCTTAACCAAAATCTTATGTCTTCGAGTGAAGACTATGAGGGCGAATCTTGTTCAAAGTTGAACAAGTCAGCTTTGCTTGTAGCCCAAGTAAAGTTGCCGTGTGTGTTTGAAATCTGACCGTTGGAACACATGTTAGTTCCTTAGTGACCCAGGGTCATTTCAGACAAATCAGGTCGGGTTGCCTAGTGGCTATAAATAGCCCACCCCCTACAACCATGAATGGTAGGCTGCTCAGAGTTAAAGTACGGCTTTTGTCGTTTGAGAGCAACCCACCTCGAAGCCTTTGAGAGAGAATTCCTTGAGAGGATAAAAGCCCTAACCACCCAGAGCCATAGAGTGTTAGGCATCACTTAAGTCTTCTTGTCTGTGTGATCTGAAGACTTATTACACTTGAGGACTGTGAATCCTCCAGCCGGTTAGGTGTTGCGTTCTGAGCATCCAAGAGTCATTGTCGATCGCCGGTGAACGAAGTCTGTGAAGGTTTGGAAGTCTACCTTGAAGACTTACCAGAGTGATTGGGCGAGGACTGGGTGTCCTTAGCTCAAGGGGAATAAGGTCAAGACGAGGTCTTCTGAGTTGAATCTTAGCCTCCCTAACCAGACGTACAGTTGTCACAGCAACTGGAACTGGTCCAATAAATCATTGTCTTCAACGAGTCACTGGTTTCATCCTTCCCTTCCCTTTACTTACTATTGGTTCTTGTGAAGTCACAGTACGATAGCATCACCATTCGACTTCACTAAGTGATTACTTGTACTGATTGGTTTCACCATATCTTCCTACCTGATCCTTACTGCCCAGGTGCTATTAGTCATTGTGCTTTCACTTCATTGAATACGTGACTATGGTTTGCCTAGTGTAGTCTACCTTCCGCTGCATGGTAATAGGTTTATCTCTATCGTTTGTCTTTGAAACTTACATGTTTTGAAGACTTTCATAAAAATCGCCTATTCACCCCCCCCCCCCCCCGTCTAGTCGATCACTAGAACTTTCACCTCCGTCTTGCCGTCCTTCTGGTCTTGGTCTTGTTGCACCGAAATGCCAAGCTTTGCCCGGGGCCTTGGTACTCCTCGCCTGCGCTTGCCTCCTTAGCACCAAAGAGGAAATGAGGACGCTGCGCGCGCTGGCGCCCGCCTGGCACTGTTTCTCATGGCTCATGTCACGAGAGCCTCGTGAGGTTTGCCCCGCCTTGATATATCTGCTCCTCATAAGCCTGCCTAGCTAGGCCACTCTAGTGGAGGTCTTGTGTCGTCCGCCTCGCGAGGCTTGGACCCTCCCGAGGGTCTTGGGTGCCTTGTTAATGAAGATGGGCCATACGGCCAGCTGGCTCAGCCACGCCGTGGGCCTCAGGCAGGCAGGTCTGGGGACCCCCGTTCCCAGAACGCTGACACTAAGTGCTGCCACTAGGACGTGGGAGGGAGCCCCGAGGCCCGAGGGCGGCAATCCGGAGACTCCGAGGCATGTACAGCCCCACTCATTATTATATGAGAGTGTCACGAGCAGAGACCTTCACAGGCATTGGGCCTTGCTTCATGGGTAGAACTTTTGGAGGTGCTGGATGTTCCAGGCGTTCTGGATGAGGATCCTGTCCTGCGTCTCCAGGCGCGCGGCGCTAGGCCTGGAGACGCGGGCAATCCTAAACGGGCCCTCCCACATGGGTGAGAGCTTATGCAGCCCTTCCCTGGACAGCACCCACCTCAGGACGAGATCGCCCACCTCGAGCGTCCTAGAGCGGACGCTGCAACAGTGGTACCGTCGCAACGCCTGCTGGTATCTTGCTTCTCGGAGCGAGGCTTCACGACGATGTTCCTCCCCCAGCACAAGGTCCATCCCCCGCATGGCGTCCTCCTGCGTCTCATCAAATGCCAGGACCCATGCGCAGCGATGCCTGACCTCATGAGGGAGAACCGCTTCTGCTCCATAGACGAGGAAGAACGGGGTCTCGCCTGTTGGCTTGGTGGCGGTGGTGCGGATGGACCACGGCACAGACTGGAGCTTGTCGTGCTAGCCCCTACCGCAGGCTTCGAGCTTCTTCTTGAAGGTCCGGGTCTTGATGCCTCTCAAGACCTCGGCGTTGGCGCGCTCAGCTTGGCCATTGCTCCTGGGGTGTGCCACCAAAGCATAGAAAATCTATGTTCCAAGGTTAGCACAATAGGTCTTGAAGAGATCACTAGTGAACTGCGAGCCGCTGTCGGTGATGATGCGGTTAGGGATCCCGAACCGGCTCACGAGGCCCTTGATGAACTTAACTGCTGACCCGGTGATACGTCCATGTTGCATCATGCTTTCATATTGATATTTATTGCATTATGGGATGTTATTAAACATTATGTCACAATACTTATGCCTATTCTCTCTTATTTTACAAGGTTTACATAAAGAGGGAGAATGCCGACAACTGGGATTCTGGGCTGGAAAAGGAGCAAATATTATAGACCTATTCTGCACAACTCCAAAAGTCATGAAACTTCATGGAAGTCAATTTCAGAATATATAAAAAATACTGAGCGCAAGAAGTTCACCAGGGGGCCCACGAGGGTGGGTGCGCGCCCTACCCCACTGGGCGCGCCCCCCTACCTCATGGGCCCCCTGGTGGCCCTCCGGTGGCCATCTTCTGCTATATGGAGTCTTTCGATGAGAAAAAATCATAAGCCATCTTTCCGGACGAGACTCTGCCGCACGAGGCGGAACCTTGGTGGAACCAATATAGGGCTCCGGCGGAGCTGTTCTACCGGGGAAACTTCCCTTCGGGAGGGGGAAATCATCACCATCGTCATCACCAATGCTCCTCTCATTGGGAGAGGGCAATCTCCGTCAACATCTTCACCAGCACCATCTCCTCTCAAACCCTACACTACTAGGGAAAACCCTAGCAGTAGCGTTGGTTTTGTGCTCACTAGTAGCGCGGGTAGGCGCGCTACTAATAAGGCGCTACAGCTATTGCTTAGCAGTAACGCGTGCCGCACGCGCTACTGCTAGGACAAATAGCTGCAACGCTTGTTCACTCCCACGCTACTACTAATGTAACTACTGGCAGCGTGTTTTCTTTCCATCGCTACTAGTATTGTTTTTTTATTTTTTTTATTTTTAGTGTATTTATGCACCATCGTACAAATATTGGTACAATACCAGGTATGAGGTTTACATCATTATGTCCATAACATTGTGTCAAATGAAGGTGGATTAGGTTCAAGTGGAGGCAATATGTGGTGCATGTCAAAGGTATACTACTAATCCAAACTTGATCTAGTTTGGACTAGTAGTACTTTCAATGTGCACCACATGTTGCCTCCACTTGAATCTAATCCGCCAGCACAAGCTATTTAATCATCATCATAATCATTAGCACCAACAATATTTATTTAATCACCACTAACACTAGCTAATAATAATCATCAGTCATTACCACCAACACTAGCTATTTTATCATGATAGTAATAGTGTAGCACATCATCATCCTCAAACTCATTTCTAGCTAATCACTCCTGCTGCTCTCTCTTAGGTAAAACAACATAAAACATGTGTAGCTCTCCTCCTTGATCAAGTTGGAGCATGCAGATGAACCTGTCTCCTAATTTTGGGTAGCACATTTGTTTGCTGCCCCCTAGTACTTGTCTGCGCTCCCCCATCACATATCTGGTCCAGTCTTGCACTATTAAGCATTCATCGCTGATCTTGAATGCTCTAAAGTAACATGTAGGATATCTTGTCCATAAGCTAATAATACTCATGGTACCTTTAGTCTCGATCCCATAAGGCACAACATTCATCGGGAGTCCCTATTGAAGAACATCGTATGGTCACATACTTAGCAATGAAGTTTAGCTTCACAAATAATGTATGGAAAAGATGCACTGAGGACAAATAGTAAAAATCTTACCATCCTTCCTAAATAGATGTGACCGTAGGTCATGACGAACACTATTGGTCGCACATTTTCAGTACTATGATTTCTAAGTCCAGGAAGAAAATTTGTCTTGACGGTATCAAGATCCTCAAGCCATGAAATATAATGACTTAGCTCCTCGTAGTTTAGTTCAGCCCCGGGACAGCAGTAGGTCCTGTCTACCAAGCGCTAGACATGTTTGCTTGCACCGAAATAAGCTCACAATACAAATTAGTTGTCAACTATTTTTGAATAAACAATATCAAAGACATAAATATGGTTGAGAAACTTACATTTTGGTGTAACTGGAGGCGTTTGCACATCGACCCAGATGTCGGTATTACCTTCAATATCATCTTCCGAACGAATATCAAAGTTGATAACCATATCAGGCTAAAATGCATAAGTCGTGCATAGTGCTCGCCATGTTTTGCATCCAAAATAGGTGTAGTCATCTGAATTGTATAATTTTGCGTGGAAAATATAACCATGCTCGGTCTTCAAATAAACTTTCTTTACCTCCATAGTATGACTGAAACCTATCTTATCCAATACAAAAACTCTTGCATGGCAGGGGATATGCTAGTAGAATAGTAAAAAAATAAGTTGAAGCAAATGAAGCAGATGTCATGCTTAATTACAAAAAAAAGACTTGTCGTTGTGACTTACTGTATCCACTTCGAAGTTCTCGTCCAGCTTGATGGTGAAGCGCCTATCATCATCTAGGAAGATTCCGTCGCACAGGCCGCGCTCGTCTTTGCAGTATTTGCAAATACCGAAATCCTTTTTTTTGTCAGACATTTCCTATGTTCATAGTTAAAACATTAATTGAAAATCGATAGAAGACAACTACCAGGATACTCAACACACAAATCCGGGGCACTCGATATTTCCTACATATTCTGGCAAAAGTCATGCCAAAATTCACGGAAAAATCCGGCATGACGTTTGCTAAAATAGGATATATCGAGTGCCTTTAATTTGCCGGAACGGAAATGAATCAACACTCCGGCAAAACATAGGCCACTCGGAGGTGTAACCTGCAAACATGACCGGCCACTTGGATATTGAGCAACACAAGATATACATTTCAAAATATCTTATAAGACTCAAATTAGCATGCATTCAATAAGCAAAAGTAAATCATCTCATGCGTCCGTACATCATCGAATATTATCACTAATACATCTCGAATAGTGTCATACATATAACATCACTAGTACAACTAAAACCCTAGCACACAACGGGTATCGGCGCGGGCGGTGGACACCCACAGAGAAGGAACCATCACGGGATCATAGCTCCAGTGAGATCCCTAGAGAACCTGCCAGGTATTGGAGAACCTGTGCTCCAACGCAAACAAGTAGCAACGGTCGTGCGCGTCCTCCTCACTGACATGGTGACGCACCACCTCCACGGAGTCCTCGAGCCTCTGGACCATCACTGGCCCACGCGACCGCCACCAAAGAATGTTCGGGTCAACGACAGGCTGGCTCCTCACCAACTTGCGCCCCTCGGTAGGTAGCGCCTCCGAGTACCACCCCGGCGGAGCCCAGTCCCGGACATGGCCCATCTGGTCAAGCAGGTGTCGTCCTCCGCCGACTCGACGACGAGGATGCGGGATAGGCATCGTCCACGTCGCTGCGGGAAAATTGCTTTAACTAAAAAAATAGCAACAAGTTCTTACTAACTAGTTCTATTAATTCAACTAGTTCTTACTAAAAATAAACTTACTATAAATAAAAATATTCTAGTACCTAATTAGTACCTAGTTCTTACTAACTAATTAGTACCTAAGAACTACTGCCCTAATTACCATCTAATTTGATGAACCTATAGGGGTGGAAAGTGGTAGCGGATATTCCAATTATCCAACTATAAAGTGAAATAAGTGGTCAAATTTTACTCGTTTTATGATTCATCTTAGAAATTTGATTCGTTTCCACCCTTACATGAACCCTAACTCATTTGAGCCGCATCCGCATCCGATTAGTTTCCACCCTAACTAATTTGATGGAGGTAGAAACCCTAGGCAGAGGTAGGGGAGAGGGAGGAGCAGGCGTGCTCACCTCGGGTGCCTGCGACGAGGGAGGGGCAGGCGGCGTCGAGGTCATGGTCGGGGCTCTGGGGCGGCGTTGAGGTCGGGGGGGGGGGCGGCGGCGTCCGGGGCGACGTTGAGGTCGGGGTTGGGGGCGGCGTCCCGGGCGGCGTTGAGGTCGGGGGCAGGGACGGTGTTGAATCTGGGGTCAAGGGCGGCGTGGGGAGAGCGCGCGGCGGCCGAGGGGCGATGGCGGTGGCGAGAGTGGAGTTGATTTGGGGGATTAAGTGGCCGTGGGGAAGGACGAACCGCATGGTTAAGTCAGAAGTACCAGTAGCGCATTCCAGAAAAGGCGCTGCTGCTACGTTAGCTACAGCGCGTTCTGGAATACACGCTGTAGCTATAGCGATTAGAAGTAGCGCTGGGCCATTATACGCGCTACTGCTAGGTTGGGCTAGCCATGTGCGCCCAGTTCAAACGTAGCAGCAGTGCTTTTCGCTAGTACGCGCTACTGCTAAAGTCATAGCAGTAGCGTGGTTTATTTACGCGCGCTGCTACTAAGTAGCAGCAGCGCTTGATTTTGTACAGCGCTACTAGTAAAATTCTGTGTATAGGCTTTTCCCTAGTAGTGCTAGTTCATCTATTGTATCCAATTCTTGTCTCTAAGTCTGGGATTGGTACCTGTGGGTTGCTAGTAGTGTTGATTACTCCTGGTAGTTGATGCTAGTAGGTTTATTTGGTGGAAGATCATATGTTCAGATCTTATATGCATATTAACACCCCTCTGATTATGAACATGAATATGCTTTGTGAGTAGTTATGTTTGTTCCTGAGGACATGGGAGAAGTCTTGCTATTAGTAGTCATGTGAATTTGGTATTCGTTCGATATTTTGATGAGATCTATGTTGTCTCTCCTCTAGTGGTGTTATGTGAACGTCGACTACATGACACTTTACCATTATTTGGGCCTAGAGGAAGGCATTGGGAAGTAATAAGTAGATGATGGGTTGCTAGAGTGACAGAAGCTTAAACCCTAGTTTATGTGTTGCTTCGTAAGGGGCTGATTTGGATCCATATGTTTCATGCTATGGTTAGGTTTACCTTAATACTTTTGTTGTAGTTGCGGATTCTTGCAATAGAGGTTAATCATAAGTGGTAGGTTTGTCCAAGTAAGGATAGCACCCTAGCACCGGTCCACCCACATACCAAATTATTAAAATACCGAACGCGAATCATATGATCGTGATGAAAACTAGCTTGACAATATTCCCATGTGTCCTCGGGAGCGCTTTTCTCTATATAAGAGTTTGTCCAGGCTTGTCCTTTGCTACAAAAAGGATTGGGCCACCTTGCTGCACTTTATTTACTTTTGTTACTTATTGCTCGTTACCAATTATCTTATCACAAAACTATATGTTACCTATAATTTCAGTGCTTGCAGAGAATACCTTGCTGAAAACCGCTTACCATTTCCTTCTGCTCCTTGTTGGGTTCGACACTCTTACTTATTGAAAGGACTACAATAGATCCCCTATACTTGTGGGACATCAAGACTCTTTTCTGGCGCCGTTGCCGGGGAGTGAAGCGCCTTTGGAAGGTGGAATTTGGTAAGGAAAATTTTATATAGTGTGCTGAAATTTACTATCACTTGTTACTATGGAAAGTAATCCTCTGAGGGGCTTGTTCGGGGTATCTTCACCGCGACCAGTAGAGCAAAGAGTTTCTCCTCAACCTACTGAACCTACTGAAATGGAAATGTCTGCTTCGAAATTCCTTCGGGTATGTTAGAAAAACTGCTAGCTAATCCTGATGAGCACCTAATATATGTGGATGAAGTTTGTGGATTATTTAAGCTTGCAGGTGAGCCCGGAGATTTTATTAAGAAGAAGGTCTTCCCTTTATCTTTGAAGGGAGATGCATCGACATGGTATAGGCTATGTGATGATACGGGTTCATGGAACTACAAACGGTTGAAATTGGAATTTCATCAGAAGTTTTATCCTATGTATCTTGTTCATCGTGATCGCAATTATATATATAATTTCTGGCCTCACGAAGGAGAAAGCATAGCTCAAGCTTGGGGGAGGCTTAAATCAATGTTATATTCATGCCCCAATCATGAGCTCTTAAGAGAAATGATTATTCAAAATTTATATGTTCGGCTTTCTGATAACAATCGCACTATGCTCGATACTTCTTGTGCTGGCTCTTTTATGACGAAGACTATTGATTTCAAATGGGATTTATTGGAAAGAATTAAATGCAACTCTGAAGATTGGGACCTTGACAAAGGTAAGGAGTCAGGTATGACACCTAAGTTTGATTGTGTTAAATCTTTTATGGATACCGATGTTTTCCGTAAATTTAGCACTAAATATGGACTTGACTCTGAGATAGTAGCTTCTTTCTGTGAATCTTTTGCTACTCATGTTAATCTCCCTATGGAGAAGTGGTTTAAATATCATCCTCCCATAGAAGTAAAAGTAGCTGCACCTATTAAAGTTGAAAAAAAGACTGTCACTTATAATGATCCTATTGTTCCTACCGCTTATGTTGAGAAACCACCTTTCCCTGTTAGGATAAAAGATCATGCTAAAGCTTCAATGGTGGTTCGTAAAAGCAAGATTAGAACCTATACACCTCCTGAGCAAGTTAAAGTTGAACCTAATATTGCTATTGTTAAAGATCTCTTGTCTGATAATATTGATGAGCATGTTATTCATTTCTGTGATGAAACTGCTAGAATTGCTAAACCTTGTGCTAAAGATAAACCTAGACCTGTAGTAGGCATGCCTGTTATTTCTATTAAAATAGGAGATCATTGTTATCATGGCTTATGTGATATGGGTGCCAGTGCTAGTGCTATACCTGTTGACCTATACAAAGAAATTATGCATGATATTGCACCTGCTGAGTTAGAAGATATAGATGTCACAATTAAACTTGCCAATAGAGACACTATTTCACCACTGGGAATTGTTAGAGATGTTGAAGTCTTGTGTGGGAAAACTAAATATCCTGCTGATTTTCTTGTTCTTGGTTCTCCAAAAGATAGCTTTTGTCCCACTATATTTGGTAGACCCTTCTTGAACATAGTTAATGCTAAGCTAGATTGCAAAAAGGATGTTGTTACTATTGGTTTAGGTGATATGTCTCATGAATTTAATTTCTCTAAATTTCGTAGACAACACCGTGAAGAGGAATTGCCTAGTAAAGATGAAATTATTGGTCTTGCTTCTATTGTCGTACCTCCTAATGATCCTTTAGAGCAATATTTGCTAGACCATGAAAATGATATGTTTATGAATGAAAGAAGGGAAATAGATGAAGTATTCTTTAAACAGGAACCCATCCTGAAACACAATTTGCCTATTGAAATCCTAGGGGACCCTCCTCCACCCAAGGGTGATCCCGTGTTTGAGCTTAAACCGTTACCTGGTACTCTTAAATATGCTTATCTTGATGAGAAAAAGATATATCCTGTTATTATTAGTGCTAACCTTTCAGAGCATGAAGAAGAGAGATTATTGAAAACTCTGAAGAAGCACCGTGCTGCTATTTGATATACTCTTGATGATCTTAAGGGCATTAGTCCCACTGTGTGTCAACACAAAATAAATTTGTAGGAAGATGCCAAACCAGTTCGTGATCATCAACGACGACTGAATCCTAAGACGAAGGAAGTGGTAAGAAAGGAAATACTAAAGCTTCTTGAGGTAGGTATAATTTATCCCGTTGCTGATAGTCAGTGGGTAAGTCATGTCCATTGCGTCCCTAAGAAGGGAGGTATTACTGTCGTTCCTAATGATAAAGATGAATTAATTTCGCAAAGAATTATTACAAGTTATAGGATGGTAATTTATTTCCGCAAATTAAATAAAGCTACTAAAAAACATCATTACCCCTTACCTTTTATCGATCAAATGCTAGAAAGATTATCCAAACATACACATTTTTGCTTTCTAGATGGTCATTCTGGTTTCTCTCAAATACCTGTGTCAGCCAATGATCAATCAAAGACTACTTTTACTTGCCCTTTTGGTACTTTTGCTTATAGACGTATGCCTTTTGGTTTATGTAATGTACCTGCTACCTTTCAAAGATGCATGATGGCTATATTCTTTGACTTCTGTGAAAACATTTGTGAGGTTTTCATGGATGATTTTTCCGTCTATGGATCCTCTTTTGATAATTTCTTAAGCAACCTTGACCGAGTTTTGCAGAGATGTGAAGAAACTAATCTTGTCTTGAATTGGGAAAAGTGCCACTTTATGGTTAATGAAGGTATTGTATTGGGGCATAAAGTTTCTGAAAGAGGTATTGAAGTTGATAAAGCCAAGGTTGATGCTATTTAAAAGATGCCATGTCCCAAGGACATCAAAGGTATAAGAAGTTTCATTGGTCACGCCGGTTTTTAAAGGAGGTTCATTAAGGACTTCTCAAAAATTTCTCGGCCTCTGACTAATTTATTACAAAAAGATATACCATTTGTTTTTTATGATGATTGCATAGAAGCATTTGAAATACTTAAGAAAGCATTAATCTCTGCACCTATTGTTCAGCCACCTGACTGGAATTTACCCTTTAAAATTATGTGTGATGCTAGTGATTATGCTGTAGGTGTTGTTCTAGGTCAAAGAGTTGGTAAGAAATTAAATGTTATCCAATATGCTAGTAAAACTCTAGACAATGCTCGGAGAAATTATGCTACTACTGAAAAAGAATTCTTAGTAGTTGTAAAGTAACTATTCACATGGATCATGCTGCTATTAAATATCTTATGGAAAAGAAAGATGCTAAACCTAGACTTATTAGATGGGTTCTCTTGCTACAAAAATTTGATTTGCATATTATTGATAGAAAGGGAGCTGAGAACCCCGTTGCAGACAACTTGTCTAGGTTAGAAAATGTTCTTGATGACCCACTACCTATTGATGATAGCTTTCCCGATGAACAATTGAATGTCATAAATGCTTCTCTTACTGCTCCATGGTATGCTGATTATGCTAATTACATTGTTGCTAAATTTATACCACCTAGCTTCACATACCAGCAAAAGAAATAGTTCTTCTATGATTTGAGACATTACTTTTGGGATGACCCACATCTTTACAAAGAAGGAGTAGACGGTGTTATTAGACGTTGTGTACCTGAGCATGAACAGGAACAGTTCCTACGCAAGTGTCACTCCGAAGCTTATGGGGGACACCACGCTGGAGATAGAACTGCACACAAGGTATTGCAATCCGGTTTTTATTGGCCTACTCTCTTCAAGGATGCCCGTAAGTTTGTCTTGTCTTGTGATGAATGTCAAAGAATTGGTAATATTAGTAGACGTCAAGAAATTCCTATGAATTATTCACTTGTTATTGAACCATTTGATGTTTGGGGCTTTGATTATATGGGACCTTTTCCTGCCTCTAAAGGATATACACATATTCTAGTTGCTATTGATTACGTTACTAAGTGGGTAGAAGCTATTCCAGCTAGTAGTGCTGATCATAACACCTCTGTTAAAATGCTTAAAGAAGTTATTTTTCCATGGTTTGGAGTCCCTAGATATTTAATGACTGATGGTGGTTCACATTTTATTCATGGTGCTTTCCGTAAAATACTTGCTAAATATGATGTTAATCATAGAATTGCATCCCCTTATCACCCATAGTCTAGTGGTCAAGTAGAATTGAGCAATAGAGAACTCAAATTAATTTCGCAAAAAACTGTTAATCGATCTAGAAAGAATTGGTCCAAGAAACTTGATGATGCATTATGGTCCTATAGAACTGCATATAAAAATCCTATGGGTATGTCTCCGTATAAAATGGTTTATGGAAAAGCATGTCACTTACCTCTCGAACTAGAACATAAGGCTTATTGGGCTATTAAAGAGCTCAATTATGATTTGAAACTTGCCAGTGAGAAGAGGTTATTTGATATTAGCTCACTTGATAAATGGAGAACCCAAGCCTACGAGAATGCCAAATTGTTTAAAGAAAAAGTCAAAAGATGGCATGACAAAAGAATACAAAAGCGTGAATTTAATGTAGGTGATTATGTATTGCTATACAACTCTCGTTTAAGATTTTTTGCAGGAAAACTTCTCTCTAAATGGTAAGGTCCTTACGTTATCGAGGAGGTCTATCGTTCCGGTGCCATAAAAATCAATAACTTCGAAGGCACAAATCCGAAGGTGGTGAACGGTCAAAGAATTAAACATTATATCTCAGGTAATCCTATAAATGTTGAAACCAATGTCATTGAAACCGTAACCCCGGAGGAATACATAAGGGACACTTTGCGGAACGTTTCAGACTCCAAAAAGGAATAGGTATGTGGTACGGTAAGTAAATCGACTCCAAAACAATTCTAATGGCAATTTTCTTTAGTTTTGGAGTATTTAGAAAAATAGAAAAATAAGAAGCAGTCCGGGAAAGACACGAGGGCTCCACTAGGGTGGAGGGCGCGCCCTACCCCCCTGGGCGCGCCCCCCTTGCTCGTGGGCACCTCGTGTGCTCTCCGGACTCCATTTTCTTACACGACACGTATTTTGGTCGGTAAAAATTCCTTATATAATCTCCCGGAGGTTTTGACTCATGTATCAAGCAAAAATATCATGTCTTTGTTTCGAGCTGTTTTTCTGACAGATCCAGGTCGTCATGTCGTCTTCAAGTGCCCCCAAGGACCAGTTCTTCGAGAAGGTCATCAACCCCTACCTTGCAGAAGTGCTGCAACACCCTCAAATCATTGAGATGCGTGAGGGGTTGTTGCACATCCGTGATGTTGAGGGACCAAGGAAGACCGGAAACACGGAGGCAAGGCTTGATGCATTGGAACAAGAAGTTTTCAGGTGTCAGGAGATGGTGGAGCGTGGACTCGATTCCAATCACATTATGATCACGGAGTTCACCAACAACCAAAAGCTGGACGTCAAGGACATTGGGGAGGCCATCTTCAAGCTTCATGAGAAAATCGAGCAACTCCAAGCCCAGATCTATGACCTGCAAAATCAAAATTGTGAGTATGAATATAGATTCAAGTGTATGAGTTTGGCTGCAGACTTGAGGTTTCAGGAGACTCGGTCATCCTTCTATGATGGTGAGCCTATGCCTTGGAAGAAGGACGACAAGCCTACGCCACCAACTAAACCATCAACTTCTTCACCAACAAAAGAGACATAATCACATGGGTATGGGCACTCCCCTTGGCAACTGCCAAGCTAGGGGGAGTGCCTCGGTATCGTATCACCATCACTTCTATCTTTACCGTTTTTCTTAGTTCGATCCTTTTGGTAATATATTGATCTAGTAGAATAAAAGCTTTTAGTATGATCTAGTTGTGAGTTTTGCTTTATGATCCTTCTATGTAATCGAGTCCGTGAGCTATATATAATAAAGATTAGTGTTGAGTCAAGGGCTTGACTATTTTTCCATGATCTTGAGGGAATAGAATAAAAGAGAAAGAATAAAAAGAAACAAAGAGATCATATGGATCTTATGGAGAGTAATGAGCTCACATAGTAAAAGTATGATGAATAAAAGTTGTTGACAGTTGACGAACATAGTTTGGGTCATCGTTGCAATTAATAGGAAGTAATAAAGAAAGAGAGGTCTTCACATATAAATATACTATCTTGGACATCTTTTATGATTGTGAGCACTCATTAAAATATGACATGCTAAAGAGTTGACGTTGGACAAGGAAGACAACGTAATGGGTTATGTTTTCTTAGAGATAAATTATATTGTCTTGGATCATCCAACATGATTGAGCTTGCCTTTCCCCCTCATGCTAGCCAAATTCATTGCACCAAGTAGAGATACTACTTGTGCTTCCAAACACCCTTAAACCAGTTTTGCCATGAGAGTCCACCATACCTACCTATGGATTGAATAAGATCCTTCAAGTAAGTTGTCATCGGTGCAAAGCAATAAAAATTGCTCTCTAAATATGTATGACTTATTAGTGTGGGAGAAAATAAGCTTTACGATCGTGTGATGTGGAAGAAATAAAAGCGACAGATTGCATAATAAAGGTCCATATCACAAGTGGCAATATAAAGGACGTTCTTTCGCATTAAGATTTTGTGCATCCAACCATAAAAGTGCATGACAACCTCTGCTTCCCTCTGCGAAGGGCCTATCTTTTACTTTTATCTCCTACCTTGCATAAGAGTCATGGTGATCTTCACCCTTCCTTTTTACATTTTATCCTTTGGCAAGCACAACATGTTGGAAAGATCCTGGTATATATGGCTAATTGGATGTGAGTTTTCATGAACTATTATTGTTGACATTACCCTTGAGGTGAAATGTTGCGAGGCAAAACTATAAGCCCCTATCTTTCTCTATGTCCGAGTAAAACTTCATACCCATAAGTATTGTGTGAGTGTTAGCAATTGTGAAAGACTATATGATAGTTGAGTATGTGGACTTGCTGAAAAGCTCTTATATTGAATCTTTCCTATGTTATGATAAATTGCAATTTCTCCGATGACTGAGATTATAGTTTGTTAGTTTTCAATGAAGGTTATGATTCATACTTGAAATTGTGATTGAATTATTACTCTAGCATAAGATATCATATGACAAAAATTATATAAGTTGTTGTTCTAAAAATGATCATGATGCCCTCATGTCCGTATTTTATTTTTATCGACACCTCTATCTCTAAACATGTGGACATATTTTTCGATTTTGGCTTTCGCTTGAGGACAAGCGACGTCTAAGCTTGGGGGAGTTGATACGTCCATTTTGCATCATGCTTTTATATCGATATTTATTGCATTATGGGCTGTTATTACACATTATGTCACAATACTTATGCCTATTCTCTCTTATTTTACAAGGTTTACATAAAGAGGGAGAATGCCGGCAGTTGGGATTCTTGGCTGGAAAAGGAGCAAATATTAGAGACCTATTTTGCACAGCTCCAAAAGTCCTGAAAATTCACGGAAGTCAATTTCAGAATATATAAAAATACTGAGCGCAAGAAGTTCACCAGAGGGGCCACACCCTGCGCATGAGGGTGGGAGGCGTGCCCTACCCCCTGGGTGCACCCCCCTACCTCGTGGGCCCCCTGGTGGCCCTCTGGTGGCCATCTTCTGCTATATGGAGTCTTTCCATGAGAAAAAAATCATAAGCCATCTTTCCGGACGAGACTCCACCGCCACGAGGCGGAACCATGGCGGAACCAATCTAGGGCTCCGGCAGAGGTGTTCTGCCGGGGAATCTTCCCTCTGGGAGGGGGAAATCATCACCATCGTCATCACCAAAGCTCCTCATTGGGAGAGGGCAATCTCCATCAACATCTTCACCAGCACCATCTCCTCTCAAACCCTAGTTCATCTCTTGTATCCAATTCTTGTCTCTAAGTCCGTGATTGGTACCTGTGGGTTGCTAGTAGTGTTGATTACTCCTTGTAGTTGATGCTCGTTGGTTTATTTGGTGGAAGATCATATGTTCAGATCTTATATGCATATTAATACCCCTCTGATTATGAACATGAATGTGCTTTGTGAGTAGTTACGTTTGTTCCCGAGGACATGGGAGAAGTCTTGCTATTAGTAGTCATGTGAATTTGGTATTCGTTCGATATTTTGATGAGATGTATGTTGTCTCTCCTCTAGTGGTGTTATGTGAACGTCGACTACATGACACTTCACCATTATTTGGGCCTAGAGGAAGGCATTGGGAAGTAATAAGTAGATGATGGGTTGCCAGAGTGACAGAAGCTTAAACCCTAGTTTATGTGTTGCTTCGTAAGGGGCTGATTTGGATCCATATGTTTCATGCTATGGTTAGGTTTACCTTAATACTTTTGTTGTAGTTGTGGATGCTTGCAATAGAGGTTAATCATAAGTGGGATGCTTGTCCAAGTAAGGACAGCACCCAAGCACCGGTCCACCCACATACCAAATTATTAAAGTACCGGACATAAATCATATGATCATGATGAAAACTAGCTTGACGATATTCCCATGTGTCCTCGGGAGTGCTTTTCTCTATATAAAAGTTTGTCCAGGTTTGTCCTTTGCTACAAAAAGGATTGGGCCACCTTGCTGCACTTTATTTACTTTTGTTACTTATTGCTCGTTACCAATTATCTTATCACAAAACTATCTATTACCTATAATTTCAGTGCTTGTAGAGAATACCTTGCTAAAAACCGCTTATCATTTCCTTCTGCTCCTCGTTGGCTTCGACACTCTTACTTATCGAAAGGACTATGGTAGATCCCCTATACCTGTGGGAAATCACCCGGCTGGGATGGTGCGGACGGCTTCCACCTCTGCCCATTTGGTGAACTTGTCGATGGCGACGTAGAGGTAGCGGTGGCCCCCAGGCGCTCGCGGGAATGGACCCAGGATGTCCAGCCCCCAGACCGTGAATGGCCATGAGAGCGGGATAGTCTGGAGGCCCTGGGCCGGCTGGTGGATTTTCTTGGCATGGAACTGGCAGGCCTCGCAGGACCTTACCAGCTCGGTCGCGTCGTTGAGTGTCGTCGGCCAATAGAACCCGCTGCGGAACGCCTTGCCAACCAGGGTACGCGGTGATGAGTGGTGCCCACAGTCTCCACCATGTATGTCAGCCAGCAGCTCGTTCCCCTGCTCCCTGGAGATGCATCTCAAGGAAACATCATTTGGTCGTTTTTTGTACAGCTCACCGTCCTGGATGCAGTATGCCGTAGCCTACCGGGCCACACGCTCCGTGTCCTCCTCCTTCTCCGGTAGCATCCCATGCACCAGATATTCCTCGAACTCCTTGGTCCAGCACCCCTCCTAAGGCTCGAGCACCAGGAGCACACGTCCTCCTGAGGTCGGACAGCAAGTAGGGGCTCCCGAGGCTGGTGGCTGGGGGAGTTCCTCTCGAGATGATGTAGTCTCGGCGGCCGCAGGGGTCACCGAAGGCTTGAAGAGTTGCTCTTCGAAGACACCTGGTTCTTGGGGTAGACGCCTTGATTCCCTCTTGGCGATCTCGTCAGCCTCCTTGTTGGTGCCATGTGGCACATGCTATAGCTCTAGGCCTAGGAATAGCTTCTCCATCTTGCGCACCTCCGTGAGGTACGCCTCCATATGCTCGTCCCTTGGTTCGTACACCTTGTTGGAGAAGTTGACGAGGAGCTGCGAGTCACCCTTGATGGTGAGACGCTTCACCCCCAAGGCTGCGGCTGCCTTGAGGCCGGTGATCAACCCCTCGTATTCCAAGATGTTGTTGGAGACCTTCTCTCCCCGCTGGAAGCAGAGCTGCACGACATAGTATAGCTTGTCTTGGGTGGGCGAGATGAGCACAGTGCCAGCCCCCGCACCTTGTCATGCGAAAGCGCCATCGAAGTACATGACCCAGCCATCCAGTGCTTCATTTCCCGACGAGAGGGATCGGCTCTCGCCCGCTTAGGGCTCCGGAGCGTCGGTCCATTCTGCAACGAAGTCTGCAAGCGCGGCTCCCTTGATAACCCTGGTCATGCTGAACTCCAACTGAAACGCTTGCAGTTCAATGTTCCATTCAGCGACTCTCCCCACGGCATTGGGGCTCCGGAGCACCCTCTCCAGGGGGTAGGCTGAGACGACCTTGATTGGGTGGCCTTGGAAATAATGGTGTAGTTTGTGTGAGGCCACCAGGAGCATGAGTAAGAGCTTCTATGACATTGGGTATCGTGCTCTTACGTCCCGTAGCACAGTGCTGATGAAGTATATTAGGTGCTCGACGAGGGCGGGAGCGTCAATGGAGCTTGTGTCCTCCGGAGGTTGTGGTGCCTCCTGAGGTGGGGGGACCTCAGGAGCCTGGTCGCCCATCGGGGCCTCCGCGGGCGTAGGAGCACCGCCTTGCAAGGCCTGACCATCAGCCGATGTCGTTGTGGCTCGGGTGGCACCGTCTTGGTGGCGCATCATCCCCATCAAGGGTGCGGCATTGCACAGTGGGCTCTTGGCTTAGCGTTCCTCTCGGACGGCCACCAGCGCCGCACTGGCGGAGTGAGGGGTAGCGGCCAGATAAAGCACCAGAGGCTTGAGGGGACGCGACGCTCCCATTACTGGAGGGCTGGTCAAGTATCTCTTGAGGTCTTGAAATGCCAGATCTGCCTCTGGGGTCCATTTGAACGGGCCCTTCTTCTTCATCAGCTTGAAGAATGGCAGGACGCACTCCCCCAGCTTGGAGATGAAGCGCCCCAACAAGGTCAGGCAGCCCGCGAGATTCTGCATTTCCTTGCGAGTTTGCGGCAGGCTCATGTTGTCTATCGCCATGACCTTTACTGGGATTGCCTCGATCCCCTTGTGAGACACGAGGAAAACTAGTAGCTTGCCGGAGGGACACCTAACATGCACTTATTTGGGTTGAGCCGCAAATCTACCTGGCACAGGCTAGTGAAGGTCTCCTCCAGGTCCTGAATCAGGGTTCTTGCCTCCTGAGATTTTACCATGATGTCGTCGATGTAGGCTTCACCGTTTCTCCCGAGCTGCTCACCCAGGGCGATGTGCATCAGCCGCTGGAAGGCCGCCCCAACATTGCGCAGTCCGAACAGCATGCAGGTGTAGCAGTACACCCCGCATGGGGTTAGGAAAGCGGTCTTCACCACAACCTCCATTGCCATCTTGATTTGGTGGTAGCCCGAGAACACGTGTAGGAAACACAGCAGGTCGCACTCGGCGGTGGAGTCGACGATTTGGTCGATGCGCAGAAGAGGGAACGGGTCTTGGGGACAGGCCTTGTTGAGTTTGGTGAAGTCGACACACATGCGTTCCTTCCCGCCTTTTTTTTGGCACGACGATGGGGTTCGCCAGCCACTCCGGGTATCGGACCTTGCGAATGACACTTGCCGCCTCCAGCTTGTGAGTTTCCTGGACGATGAAGGACTGCTTCTTCGTGGATTGTCGCCGCGCCTTCTGCTTCACAGGGCGCACATTGGGGCACACCCTTAAGTGATGCTCGATTACCCCCCTTGGGACCCCTACTAGCTGCTTGGGTTCCCAAGCGAATACCTCCTTGTTCGTGCGCAAGAACTTCACCAATGCCTCATCTTGATCCGGGTCGAGGTTGGCGCCTATGGTGAAGGTGGCTCCTGAGGGTCCACCTTCCTCGCCCGACACTTGCTTTGTTTCGGCCCGGTCTTGAGTGAACAGCTGCTTCTTCTTCGCTGGTGCGGCCTCCCTAGCTCCTGGGGTGGCTTCACCGGCCGGGCGCGCTGCCACTGCTACCCTGAAGGTAAGCTTGAGAGCCGCTAGAGCTTCCTTGGTGTCTCCGGACACGGTGAGGACACCACTGCTGCCCGGCATCTTCATGAGGTTGTAGGCCGGATGGGTTGCTTCCATGAACTGAGCCAAAGCAGGGTACCCGAGAATGGCATTGTACGGGAGGCCGATGCGGGCGATGTCAAAGTCGATGAGCTCGGTGCGGTAGTTGTCCCGGGTACCAAAGGTGGCCGGGAGGCATATTTGCCCCAAGGGGCTGGTGGACCCGCTGCCGACTCCGGAGAAAGGCTTGGTGGGGCGAAGCCGGCCGTACGGCACATGAAGCAAGTCGAAAGCTTCCATGGAGAGCACATTAAGGCCTCCTCCGCCGTCAATGATAGTCTTGGTCATGGTGACGTTGTAGATGGTGGGCATGCACAGTATTGGGAGTGCGCCCGAGCCGGCAGTGGTAGCGGGGTGATCCCCTGAGTCGAAGGTGAGGTCGGCCTTGGGCGCTGCCTATCCTGGAGGGGCTCCCAGCTGCACAGAGGGGGCGCCGATCTGGCGGAAGAACTGCTTGGTGTGGCGGTCTGCGGGTGGCGCTTGCAAGCCGCCGAGGAGGGCCGCGATGGAGAACAGCGCCAGTTCCGCGAAGCGTGCGACAAAAAGGCCGCGCAGCTCCTCCCAAGAAGCCACAGAGGATCCTGGCAGGTTGAGCAGCCAGGCGCGTGGTGCGCCAGCAAGGGCCATGGGGAACCAATTGGCCATGACCTTGTTGTCGCCTCCAGCTTCCAGGATGGCCTCCTCATATGCCAGCAAGAAGGCCGACGGATCCTCCGCACCGTCATAGCGAGGCGGCATCTCTGGCTTGAACTTGTGCGGCCACTGCACCCGCTTCAAGGCAGGTGTGAAGGCCCTGAGCCCCCTGGCACCGTCGTGGTCGCCCGTCGATCCAGTCGGAGGAGCAGCGCCGGCCATGGGGATAGAGCGGAGAAGTGGAGCCGGTGGAGGGGCGAAACTTCGGTGCACCCCTACCTGGCGAACCAAATGTCGGATTACGGGTTCCGGCAAACCCTTGAGGTTCGAACACTGGGGTCCGCACGAAGATCTCTCTCCCCCTAGCTCACACTCTTGCAACGATCTCAAAGCCTAGCACGCTGAACCCGAGGAACAAGGGGCACAAGAGTTTATACTGGTTTGTGCTACCGTTGTAGTGTAATACCCTACTCTAGTGTGCTGTGGTGGATTTCCTGGTAGGCTGAGGATGAATGTAGAAGGGAAGAACACAGGAGAGGTGTTCTTGAGCTCGCTGAGCTTGTGTGGTTGCCTTGGTGGAATGGATCTGGTCTAAGATCACATGATCTCCCCCTCCTATGGTGGTGGCTAGTCCTATTTATAGAGGCCCGGGTCCTCTTCCGAAATATTAGGTGGGAAGGGATCCCACAACATCCAATTTGAAGGGGGACAACTAGTACAAGTTATCCTGACAAAAGGAGGTCTTCGCCTGCCAAAGGCTCTGGTGGTCACGCTGTCATGGGCTCCATGATGACATCTGTCCTGCCGTCCTGCTGGCCTTGGTCTTGTTGCACCAATATGGAAACCTTGGCCTGATGCCTCGGGACTCCTCACCTGCACCTGCCTCTTTAGCACCAAATAGGCAACTGGTACTCTACGCCCGCTGGCTTCCACCTGGCCTTGGTCGTCATGGCTCACATCATTAGAACCTCGTGAGGTGCCCCTCGCCTTGATCTCTCCGCACCTCACGAGCCAGCCTAGCGAGGCTGCCCCTGAGGAGGTCTTGTGTCATCCGCCTCGCGAGGCTTGGCCCATCCCGAGGGTCTTGAGTGGTTGTTGATGAAGATGGGTCGTACCAGGCCGCTAGAGGAGCCATGCCCTGGGCCGCAGGCACGCAAGTATGGGTACCCCCATTCAGAAGCAGGACGTAGTTGTCAGTAGGCACGACTCCGCCTTCTTCCGTTCGCTCCGGCTGGAACTCGTCGTGAATGGCGAACCTAGCGATGTAGCTGGCCCGGGCCGCCCGTAGCTGGTTCTCTGCACCGGCTCACTAGCCCATCAACGCGTCCAGCGACAAATCTGGATGCCAAGACATCACGAACCTGAGCGCCATCTCAGCACTAGCATGAGCGGCGGAAATGCGCCACTCGTGGAGCCGATCCGGCCCCGACTCCAACCACCGCGCCAGCCGCAAGAAGTTGTTCGGTAGAATGGAGCCTGGCCAAAGGGCCGCCATCATCGCTGCACCGGCCTTGTAGAGCCGCCCCATCTACTCGCCCAGGAATCACAGGCAAGCCTCGGCGGCGGTCATGATCTCCGGGAAGGTCCAAGCCACCCGCGGATTGGTCCCGGAGCCGATAACTCCCTCTGGGTCACGCTGGAAACGAATGGCTTCCGCTGCGAACCGGCGCGTCTCCGGAAAAGCCCCTGTCAAGAAGTAAAGAAAGCCAGGAAAAATCACCAAGGACAAGAAGCCGGCATAACAACCCGGCAGAACCAAAGGAGAGCACTTACTAGAAAAGGACTCTTCGAGGTGCTGCTCTTCGAGCAACATACCACGCTGCTCCCGGGTGATGGTGCGGTCACGCTCCTGGAGCGTCTTCTCCAGGCCAGCGACCTTGGCAAGAGCCACCTACATCTCAGTGTCCTTGTCCTCGGTCGCCTTCTCAGCCTCCTCGCGGTGACGGGTTTTCCCTTGACAGGTCTCCTCCATCGTGGCCACCAGCGCCTTCAAACGCTCCACCTCGGCCTGGAGCTGACCCTTGTCATCGGCCAGCTTGCCATGTTGCTGGTCGGCCTCGGCAAGGGCCTGCTGCACCTCCACGACCTTGGCGGCCTCTGCCTTGAGGCACTCCACCTCGGCCTCAAGACAGGTCTTGTCACCCGTCAGCCGCTCCTGAACCTGACTGGCCTCGTCAAGCGCCTGGCGGGCTCCCGTCGCCTCTGCCTTCGCCTCCGCCACCTCGGCCCCAAGACGGCCGGTGTCGGCCACAAGCCGATCGTAATGGAGACCCGCCCGAATCAGCCGGGTCCTCCAAGATAGCACCTCAGCTGCAGAAGAAAGATTCAGAAACCAAGCACCACTTTAAGATTTGACCCAACTACTATGCAGTTGGCCTGAATCTCGGGGGCTACACCCAGTGGGTGCGCTAGCACGCCCCCACTAAAAAGTGCATGCAAGAAAAATACCTGCAGCGATGCAGAGCTCCTCCTCCTTGGCGGCAAGCCGCTCCTTGAGCTATCGGTGCTTCTCCAGAAGCCGGTTAAAGACGCTAACTCGGAAGGAGTCCAGTTGCTGAAAGGAACAACGATCGGCACAAGATAGCAGTTTAATATTCGACCCAACTGCTACGCAGTTGGCCCGAATCACGGGGGCTACACCCACCCAGAAGAATCAACGAAAAAGAAAAACAGAAGACAAGGGAGCACTTACGAACACGGCGCGCTCCAGCTCCCGCGTCTGTGATACGTCTCCAACATATCAATAATTTTTTATTGTTCCATGCTATTATATTATCTGTTTTGGATGTTTAATGGGCTTTAATATGCTCTTTTATATTATTTTTGGGACTAACCTATGAACCGGAGGCCCAGTGCCAGTTTCTGTTTTCGCCTATTTCAGTGTTTCGCACAAAAGGAATATCAAACGGAATCCAAACGGAACGAAACCTTCGCGAGGATCTTTCTTGGAACAAATGCAAACCAGGAGAGTTGGAGGGGAAGTCTGGAACTCCACGAGGCTTCCATGATATAAGAGGGCGCGCCCAGGGGGTAGGCGCGCCCCACCCTCATGGGCCCCACGGAGCACCACCGACATACTTCTTTCGCCTATATATACTCTTATACCCTAAAAACATCAAGGAGAGCCACGAAACCACTTTTCCACCGCCACAACCTTCTGTACTCATTAGATCCCATCTGGGGCCTTTTCCGGTGATCTGCTGGAGGGGGTTAGATCATGGAGGGCTTCTACATCAACACCATGGCCTCTTCGATGATGTGTGAGTAGTTTACCACAGACCTTCGGGTCCATAGTTATTAGCTAGATGTCTTCTTCTCTCTCTTTGGTTCTCAATACAAAGTTCTCCTCGATGTTCTTGGAGATCTATTCAAAGTAATACATTTTGCGGTGTGTTTACCAAGATCCTATGAATTGTGGATTTATGATCAAGTTTATCTATGAATAATATTTGGTTCTTGTCTGAATTCTTATATGCATGATTTGATATATTTGCAAGTCTCTTCGAATTATCGGTTTAGTTTTGCCTAATAGATTGATCTTTCTTGCGATGGGAGAAGTGCTTAGCTTTGGGTTCAATCTTGCGGTGTACTTTCCCAGTGACAGTAGGGGCAGCAAGGCACGTATTGTGTTGTTGCCATCGAGGATAAAAAGATGGGGTTTATATCATATTACTTGAGTTTATCCCTGTACATCATGTCATCTTGCTTAAAGCATTACTCTGTTGTTATGAACTTAATACTCTAGATGCATGCTGGATAGCGGTCAATGTGTGGAGTAATAGTAGTAGATGCAGAATCGTTTCGGTCTACTTAACACAGGCGTGATGCCTATATTTCATAATCATTGCCTACATATTCTCATAACTATGCGCTCTTCTATCAATTATGCTCGGCAGTAATTTGTTCACCCACCGTAATACATGCTATCATGAGAGAAGCCACTAGTGAAACCTATGGCCCCGGGTCTCTTTCTTATTATAATGCATCTCTTTTTATTTACATCGCATCTCATTTACTATTTTGCAATCTTTACTTTCCAATCTATATAGAAAAAATACCAAAAATATTTATCTTACTATCTTTATCAGATATCACTTTCGCAAGTGACCGTGAAGGGATTGACAACCCCTTTATCGCGTTGGTTGCGAGGTTCTTGATTGTTTATGAAGGTACTAGGTGACTTGCGTGTTATCTCCTACTGGATTGATACCTTGGTTCTCAAAAACTAAGGGAAATACTTACGCTAATTTACTGCATCACCCTTTCCTCTTCAATGGAAAACAAACGCATGCTCAAGAGGTAGAAAGAAGGATTTCTGGCGCCGTTGTAGGGGAGATCTACGCTCAAGTCAAGACATACCAAGTACCCATCATAAACTCTTCCCCCTTGCATTACATTATTTTACATTTGCCTCTCGTTTTCCTCTCCCACACTTCACCTTTAGTGTTTTATTCGCCCCTTTTTCGTTCGCCTGTTTTCGCTTGCTTCTTGTGTGATTGTGTGTTGGATTGATTGTTTGTCACAATGGCTCAAGATAATACTAAATTATGTTACTTTTCCAATACCAAGAACAATGATTTTATTAGCACTCCGATTGCTCCTATTACCGATGCTGAATCTTGTGAAAGTAATGCTGCTTTGTTGAATCTTGTTATGAAAGATCAATTTTCTGACCTTCCTAGTGAAGAAGCCGCTACCCATCTAAACAACTTTGTTGATTTGTGTGATATGCAAAAGAAGAAAGTGGTGGATAATGATATTGTTAACTTGAAGCTATTTCCGTTTTCTCTTAGAGATCGTGCTAAAACTTGGTTCTCTTCTTTGCCTAAAAATAGTATTGATTCATGGAATAAGTGCAAAGACGCTTTTATCTCTAAGTATTTTCCTCCCGCTAAGATCATCTATCTTAGAAACGATATTATGAATTTTAAAAAACTTGATCATGAGCATGTTGCGCAAGCTTGGGAGAGGGTGAAATTAATGATACGTAATTGCCGTACACATGGTTTGAATCTATGGATGATTATACAATAAAATTATGCCGGATTGAATTTTGCTTCTAGAAATCTTTTAGATTCAGCCACGGGATGCACTTTTATGCACATTATTTTAGGAGAAGCTACTAAACTCCTAGATAATATTATGGTTAATTATTCTCAATGGCACACTGAAAGATCCACTAGTAAAAAAGTTCATGCGATTGAAGAGATTAATGTTTTGAGTGGAAAGATGGACGAACTTATGAAATTGTTTGCTAATAAGAGTGTTTCTTCTGATCCTAATGATATGCCTTTGTCCACTTTGATTGAGAATAATAATGAATCTATGGATGTGAACTTTGTTAGTAGGAACAATTTTGGTAGCAATGCATATAGAGGAAACTTTAATTCTAGGTCGTTTCCTAATAATTCCTCTAATAATTATGGTAATTCCTACAACAACCCGTATAGAAATTTTAATAAGATTCCCTCTGATTTTGAGACTAGTGTTAAGAGTTTATGAGTTCGCAAAAGAATTTCAATGCTTTGGTTGAAGAAAAATTGCTTAAGATTGATGAGTTGGCTAGGAACGTGGATAGAATTTCTCTTGATGTTGATTCTTTGAAACTTAGATCTATTCCACCTAAGCATGACATCAATGAGTCTCTCAAATGTAACACCCCAAAAAATTTAACCATGATTTGTTTATTAAAATTTTGCCAAGAAATTAAATTTTCATTTTTTGGAATTATCTTTTGATTTCAAAACCACTCTTTTCCTTGATATTGTGGAGTGTTCATCCCAAGTGAAAACCTTTCAAAAGTATTGTTGGACTTGTTTACCCTCTCAAGAAAAACATTTCTTTTATCAGTGGATTTATTTGCATAATTATTTTCCCTGAGCTTTATTTCTTTAGATATGATTTTTCATAAGTTTTGGAGCCTCTTTTGCACTACAACCCTTTGGTAAAATTAGTTATAAGTTTCAACAAAATTTGGAGATGTCATGGGATGCTCCCACATCACTTTTATGCAAAAATCTCGTTTAGTCATTTGGAAATTTTTGAGCTCTACCCCAAATTTTCAAATCTGGTCCAGTTTGTAAAATTGCACTACAACCTATTTAAATATTTCTTTAAAGCTTCCACCAAAATTAGGGGATGTGAGTAGTAGTGTATAATTCAACTTTATGCAAAAACCCATTAATGTTCTTTGAAAATTTTGAGCAAACCATCCTCTTTTGCTCTCTGGTCCAGTTTGGCATTTTCTACTGCAACCCTAGTTTATTTTGTTCTAGTGCCCATGAGCTTTTTCCTGCTTATAGTCCACCCTACCAAACCCTTAAGTCTAGGAGATTGGACCCATTGGAGTATTTTCGGTCCATGCAATAATGCCCTTTTCATTCTGTCCAGATTTCGTTTTCTCAAAAACTTGCACTAACAAGTTTTTGTTCTTGACAAACTAACCTTGCCACCCTCTTTGTCATCTAAAGAGACTATGATCTGGAGTTTTTGGCCACCCCAAGAGATGCTTACATGACCATAGCTTTCTGTCAAGCACCTTGTGTGCATTGTCGGATTTGACATGGTTTTTAGTTTGCACATTGGACCTACTTGCTTTGCCTAACCAGCATGTCCACTGAGCTCCTAGCTACCTCTAACCTAGATCTGTTAATCCCCAGCCCCATCCTAGCCTCCTGGCATGCCTTGGCATTTTGCCGAACACATAGTGTGCGTGCTCTAGGCGCGCCCAGAGCGCACGTTTTGCATGCGCGTGCAGCTGAGCCGCCGCGTCGTGCCCCTGGCCTTTGCTCGCCCACAGGGCCGCGCCCCGGCCTCGCCCGCACACCAGAACCCTCCAGGCCGCCCCTGGAGCCCCACAGCACTGTTGTCAGGTCAGCCATGGCAGCTAGCGGCCGGCCATAGCAGGCTCCTGCCATGGACGGTGCCTTCCAAGCTACTCTCGCTTGCCAGCTGTGACGCCCCGAGACCGACACGCCAGGTGTCTTCTAGTTATTCCTTGTTGTTGCCATGATCATCATGCCTTGGTTTGCATATTTAAGTTTTGTTGTGCGTTCTTGTGTGAACCCCTCTTCTTCTTATCTCCACCTCTTTTATTCGCCATGCACATACCAGCAACCATTCATCAATTTCACCCAAGTTTCTATCCCATCCAAACTTCTCCTTTCTTCTTTATTCCATTTATTTTTATGCGGCATTTTTCCTGTCCAGAAAAATGTTCTTCTTTTTCCTGATAATCTTACACCATGCTTATAGCCTCTCGGACAAATTTCAGCTCAATTGAACTTGTTTTGGTTGCGTTCAAAAATGGCTCAAGTTTGAATTTAATTCAAACTTGGATTATTTTTCTACCTCTAAAAAAATGCCCAAAGCAGTTTATTCAAATTCTGCACAAATCCTGGACTCCGGGGATATTCTCATATCTCTCTCAATCTTCTTCATTATACTTGTGCTTTTCTGTCTTGTTTTAGATCTGAAGAAAAGAGAAGAAGGAAAGCGGCAGTAGCAACATTGCAGCCCATCTCCCCAGCCCACCTGCACTCACCATTCAACCCAGCCTAGCCTTCCCGCTGGTAATTTCTCTCAACGTGCAACCCTTCGGCCCCACATGTCATTCTATCTTCTCCCTCCTTTTTCTTCCACCTCCCTTGCTCGCTCTCTCTCACGGTAAAATCTACAGGGGGCGCCCGCACATGGCCACGGTGGCGATCCGGCCATGCTCGAGCCCCTATTTAACCCTCCTCCGTGTCCGCACCAACCCCTAGGGTTTCCCTCTCGCCGCCTCCACCCTTTCCATTCCCCTGTTTCTCCTTCCTCCTCAAGAGTCAGAGACCAAGAGAGCGCCGGAGCATCGCGCTTCGTCGCCGGCGTGCTCTCCTTCGTCCCCACGCCCCACGACCCCGGCCATCTTCTTCCTCGACGTCGGCTACTTCCTCTATGTCATGGATTGGACACCATCTCGCCAAGGGAAGCCAAGGCCGCGATGCCCGCATCCTCTTCTTCCCCTTTTTCAACTTCGCGCACCTGAACCCTTCCGCGATCAGTGCCTCCTCACGCCTCCGTCGTCGCGTACCCGGCCTCCACATCGTGACCCTCGAGCCCATGGTGAGCAGTCGCTCCTCCCCAGCTCTTCCCCGGCGTGATTTCCATCTTTACCCGTCGTTTTGATCTTGTCTGAGGCATGTTCGCCATGGCCGTTTTGAACCAAGTCGATGCTCTGTTTCCGCGTAACCGCACACCCTGCTGCCGCCCCTTGCTGTCACTTGCGCACCTTACCGGTCGCTGTTTCTGCCCGCACACCAGGTGGTCGCCGCGCCTTGCCGCACACCCGCACACGGTGCCATCCATTCAGCATGCCGCCATGGACGGGCTGAGCCCCGCCTCGTCCGTGGCCTCCTCGCCACACGCCCAGCCACCCCAGCTACGCATCCACACATGCCTCCTTCCGCAGCTCTCCGCACGCGCACTCCCACGCTCGATCACGAGCCCGTGGCCCTGCTTCCTCTTGTAGCCGCCATGACCGAGGCGACCTTGAGCGCGTCCTCGAGTCTTCCTGCGCACCTAGCCTTTGCACGCGCACATTTCGGCAGCCCGCACCCTCGCAAGTATCCCGCACCTTCGCAGGTGCTCCTCTGCTCCGACGGTCGCCGTCTTGCTCGCCGGCGTCGTCACGCAATTCCTCTGTGAACGACGGAGAAGAAGGCCTGGCCTTTGGTTCCGTTTAAGTTCGACCACGCCCTTATTTTGCACAAACTTTCATCAACAGCGCACTGGTCAGGGCACTGATCTGTAAGTGGAAGGTCCTGGGTTCCAGTCCCAGGCGGCCGAATTTTTTGCACTGTTTTTTTCTCTCTGCACACACTGTCACTCGGGACAAATCCTCATCTGGGCCGCTGCACCTTGATGCTTCGGGCCCGTGCATGTTTTTTTTTTACCTATGGATTTGTTTAATTTCCAGTGCATTGCATATTTACAGAATTGCCACTGTTTTACATTGTCTATAGTTAAATATGCATGCATCCAAACTAATTGAACCATATATGCAAAATGCTTAGAATTTTATCTAGTTTCATAATATGTTGTTTTCATCCATGTTTAAAATGTTTAAATTGATGTTTGCTTTAATTTTGCTCTATTGCCATGCTAAAATGACTTAATTCATAACTAAATAACCGTAGCTCGGTTTCTAATAAACTTTATATGTAAATGGGGTAGAATTTTGCCTAGTTTAACATGGTGGCTTTACTTTGCATGTTTAACAACTCTAAAATTGTGTTTAGGGCAGAACAGTACCATAACTAAAATATGCATATGGGGATTTACCGGAATTGTTGTTCGTTGTTTCCGACCTCATTTAAACTTGCCTAGATAGGTAGTTTTCTTTTGCTTCACCCTCTTGCCATGTTTAACAACATTTAGTATTGTTGGGTACATAAACAAGATCAAACTAAATAACTTGTCGTGGTGTTTCGTCAATATGCAACGGAGTTGCATGTTGAGCTCCACTTAATTTGTAGGATTGTTTGTGCACTTTGCCATGCCATGCTTCATTAAACCGGACATGCATCATACTTGATTATGCATCATGCCATGATTATGTGATGGTTGTTTACCATGATTGTTTGCTTCTTTCCGGTGTTGCTTCTTCGGGTTGGTTCCGATAACGTCGTGTTGTGAGGATTCGTTCGACTTCATCCGTTTGTCTTCGTCATGGACTCGTTCTTTTTCCTTGCGGGATTTCAGGCAAGATGACCATACCCTCGAAATCACTTCTATCTTTGCTTGCTAGTTGCTGGCTCTTTTGCTATGCCTATGCTGTGATACCTACCACTCGCTTATCATGCCTCCCATATTGTTGAACCAAGCCTCTAACCCACCTTGTCCTAGCAAACCGTTGTTTGGCTATGTTGCCATTTTGCTCAGCCCCTCTTATAGCGTTGTTAGTTGCAGGTGAAGATTGGAGCTTGTTCCTGTTGGGGATCGTAGTAGAAATTTAAAATTTTCTATTCATCACCAAGATCAAGATATGGAGTAATCTAGCAACGAGGGGAAGGGGAGTGCATCTACATACCCTTGTAGATCGCTAAGCGGAAGCGTTGCAAGAACGCGGATGAAGGAGTCGTACTCGCAGCTATTCATATCGCGGTTGATTCCGATCTAAGCGCCGAACAACGACGCCTCCGCGTTCAACACACGTGCAGCCTGGTGACGTCTCCCACGCCTTGATCCAGCAAGGGGAGAAGGAGAGGTTGGGGAAGACTCCATCCAGCAGTAGCACGACGGCATGGTGGTGAAGGAGGAGCGTGCCAATCCTACAGGGCTTCACCAAGCACCGCGGGAGAAGAGGAGAACTTGGGAGAGGGGGAGGGCTGCGCCAGAACTTGGGTGCGGCTGCCCTCCCACCCCCCACATATATATAGGGGCAAGGGAGAGGGGGGCCGGCCCCCTCAGATCCAATCTGAGGAGGGGGCGGCGGCCAGGGGGTTGCCTTGCCCCCCAAGGCAAGGGGGCACCACCTTTAGGGTTCCCCCAAACCCTAGGCACATGGGCCCTAGGGGGGAGGCGCCCAGCCCACTAAGCGGCTGGTCCCTCTCCATACATAGCCCATAGGGCCCTCCAGGGCAGGTGGACCCTCCCGGTGGACCCCCGGAACCCCTTCGGTGGTCCCTGTACAATACCGGTAACCCCCCTAATTATTCTGGTGACCATATGATGACTTCCCATACATAAATCTTTACCTCCGTACCATGCTGGAACTCCTCATGACGTCTGAGATCTCATCCGGGACTCCGAACAACATTCAATAACCATGTACATCTATTCCCTATAACCCTAGCATCATCGAACCTTAAGTGTGTAGACCCTACGGGCTCGGGAGTCATGCAGACATGGTCGAGACAACTCTCCGGTCAATAACCAACAGCAGGATCTGGATACCCATGTTGGATCCCACATGCTCCACGATGATCTCATCGGATGAACCACGATGTCAAGGATTCAATCAATCCCGTATACAATTCCCTTTGTATATCGGTACGATACTTGCCCGAGATTCGATCGTCGGTATCCCGATACCTTGTTCAATCTCGTTACCGGCAAGTCTCTTTACTCGTTCCGTAACACATCATCCCGTGATCAACTCCTTGGTCACATTGTGCAAATTATGATGATATCCTACCGAGTGGGCCTAGAGATACCTCTCCGTTACACGGAGTGACAAATCCCAGTCTCGATTCGTGCCAACCCAACAGACACTTTCGGAGATACCCGTAGTGCACCTTTATAGCCACCTAGTTATGTTCTCACGTTTGGCACACCCAAAGCACTCCTACGGTATCCGGGAGTTGCACAATCTCATGGTCTAAGGAAATGATACTTGACATTGGAAAAGCTTTAGCATACGAACTACACGATCTTGTGCTAGGCTTAGGATTGGGTCTTGTCCATCACATCATTCTCCTAATGATGTGATCCTGTTATCAACGACATCCAATGTCCATGGTCAAGAAACCATAACCATCTATTGATCAACGAGCTAGTCAACTAGAGGCTTACTAGGGACATGGTGTTGCCTATGTATCCACACAAGTATCTGAGTTTCCTATCAATACAATTCTAGCATGGATAATAAACGATTATCATGAACAATGAAATATAATATAATAATAACTAATTTATTATTGCCTCTAGGGCATATTTCCAACAGTTCCATGTTTGGAACATGATTATTTTGTTGGCATATCACAATATCTCTTATTTAATTAATGCATCTACATACTTGGTAAAGGGTGGAAGGCTCCGCCTTATGCATGGTGTTTTGTTCCACTCGTTCCACCCTAGTTTCCATCATATCGGTGTTATGTTCCCAGATTTTGTGTTCCTTAAGCGGTTGGGTTATAATGGGAAACCCTTGACAGTTCGCCTTGAATAAAACTCCTCCAGCAATGCCCAACCTTGGTTTTACCATTTGTCACCTAGCCTTTTCTTTCCCTTGGGTTCTGCAGACTCCAGGGTCATCTTTATTTTAACCCCCCCCCCCCGGGCCAGTGCTCCTCTGAGTGTTGGTCCAAACTGTCAGCCGCCGGTGGCCACCAGGGGCAACTCTGGGCTGGCCTACGGGAAGTTTGGACAATCTGAGTGTGCCCTGAGAACGAGATATGTGCAGCTCCTATCGGGATTTGTTGGCACATTCGGGCGGTGTTGCTGGACTTGTTTTACCATTGTCGAGGATGTCTTGTAACCTGGATGCCGAGCCTGATCGGATTGTCTTGGGAGAAGGAATATCCTTCGTTGACCGTGAGAGCTTGTGATGGGCTAAGTTGGGACACCCCTGCAGGGATTTGAACTTTTGAAAGTCGTGCCCGCGGTTATGGGCAAATGGGAATTTGTTAATGTCCGGTTGTAGAAAAACTGAAGTTGATCTTAATTAAAATACATCAACTGCGTGTGTAACCGTATTGGTCTCTTCTCGGCGGAGTCCGGAAAGTGAACACGGTGTTGGAGTAATGCTTGATGTAGGTTGTTCTAGGATCACTTCTTGATCATAGTTCATCGACCGTGCTTTTTCCTTCTCTTCTCACTCTCTTTTGCGTATGTTAGCCACCATATATGCTAGTCGCTTGCTGCAGCTCCACATCATACCTTTACCTCACCTATAAGCTTAAATAGTCTTGATCGTGAGGGTGTGAGATTGTTGAGTCCCCGTGACTCACAGATACTTCCAAAACCAGCTTGCAGGTGTCGATGTTACCGAGCAGGTGACGCAACCAAGCTCAAGGAGGAGCTCGATGAAGATCTTGTCCTTTGTGTTGTTTCGTTCTAGTTGATCAGTAGTGGAGCCCAGTCGGGACGATAGGGGATCTGTGTAGCATTTGGGGTAGTCTTCTTTTATTTTGGTTCCGTAGTCGGACCTTGATTGTATCTGGATGATGTAATGCTTTATTCTTGTAATTGTGTGAAGTGGCGATTGTAAGCCAACTATGTATCTTTTTCCCTTATGTATTACCTGGGTTGTGTGACGATTACCTCACTTGCGACATTGCTTTCAATGCGGTTATGCCTCTAAGTCGTGCTTCCACATGTGGGAGATATAGCCGCATCGAGGGCGTTACACCAGGTCACCCCTGAAGTAGTGCTCGCTCGTCTGCTAGCCTCTGCCGCCATCCCCAGCCTCGACACGTCGCGCTGCAAGCTACAGAACGGCGGTTCGCCGTTCCTATCCACTGCAGTCGTCGATCCTATCCATGGTCGCCGCGGAACCGACCTAGTCACGCTATAAAAAGGAGCCCCGAGCTCGTCCAGACCCCCAGGCAGCCTCAAGCCATCTCACTAGCGCCCCATAGCCAGCCATCGACGGAGGGAGGCCGTCCTCCTCATCGCCAGCCAGTTCGGCCGCCACCATGCTCCGGTTCAATTCGTCGCAAGCAGGACCTCCCCCGTCCATCCAGTGCTCCCATCCTCTTCCCCTTGACCTTGCGGAGCCACCCCACCCCTCAGCTTCGACCGGGAACCACCCTAGCCCAAACCCCCAAATCCTCCCGAAGCCACCTCCGCCGCGGAGCTCGCCATCGGCGACTCCCTCCACCCCTACCAACCTATCAACCACTGGGAGGACCGCCCGGGACTGGCGGATCCATCCCTGCCCTCGGAGCCCCGTGAGAAGCCACCAATCGCCGGAGCTCCGCCTCCTCTCGGACAGAGGAGGAAGAAAACGCGGGCGACTGGTCAAACCTGACCAGTGGGCCTAAGGGACCCACTGGCAGTGACCCAGCGACGGCCCGCGCTGTTTTTAAGTGAAAGCGTAAAACCCAGAGTACGTCTTCCCTGCCCCAAAAACGTATTTTCATTCGAACCGTTTTATTTTTCTGTTTTAATTAAAAATAGAGTTTTGATTGAACTTTGATTGGCTATAAATTTTTAAATATAAGTCCAATTGACTTGATTCTTTTGCTGTTGTTTCTCAAATTTTGTTTAGTTTATTTTCATATTTATTTGAAAATTTTCCAAGCAACTTTTTTGTATGGTTTTGAAACTATGTGTTAATTCTAAATTCTCTTAAATAGGATTTTTGGAGAGAGAAGGCAACTTTCAAAAAGTGCACCCCCACTTGCATACTCTTGAAGGCAAGCATTCTGAATCTTGGCATAATATTGGTGTGTGTTGTTTGATATTGTACAACACCATCTTGACACGAAGTATGCGTTATTTTATGTGACGATATGGTCATACTCATGAGTGCGCAAATGAAGATTTCTTGCGGTTAAAATTTGATATGCTTGTGATAGTAATCACCCTCTTATGCCTTTCATGCCCACCGGAAGGAATCCGGGAAAGCCTCTGTCTTGGGTAGACACGAGCTTGTCCCTAGTTCTTTGTCGAGACGGTTATGTCCGGTAAGGCATGGTGGGGTACGATGAGCGGTGATTCTGTCTGATTGGTATGAAATATACTTCTTATGCTTATCATGCAGGTAATGCTTTAACCTCCTGAGTCGACCATAGATCGTGTCTTGTTCCAGTAACTCCCATACTTGTCTCGTATTACCACTTGTCCCTGCCATAGGTAGGGTACGGTTCAGTCAGTTGTCAACCCCTTCCTAGCACACACCGTACAGAGAGGCCATGGTGGAAGATACCGGCTGCATCCGGTAGGCATGCCACCTGGTCCGGGGGCATGGGTGTTTCAGTTGGAGCAGAAGGGGGTAGCTCCCCTAGTTTGCGCGCGTTATAAATTTTGTGATCCCATGCTAGTCGAGGTTGTAGCCTCCCCACTTAGAGTTTCGCTTAATGGGTGTTGTGGGTGATTCCAAACACCGGTAAGTTAGGCTGGTGTGTGCAGTTAGGTGCGTTTTCAATTAAAAGATCATAGATGGAATTAGTCCCGACGGACTAAAGGAATCCGTTACTCGTGGGTAAAGAGTACACCCTCTGCAGAGATTATATCTATTCGAATAGCCATGTCCATCGTTAAGGACTACAGTCTGGGATGGGTCAAGTGTTGGTCTTAGTGTCGGTCTACGGAGGAACAATTGCTAAACCAGAACATGGATCATGACTTGTGACTCGTGATGACTATGATTATTATTATTATGAACTAACCATTTACATTATTTGAATTATTGAGCATCCCTGGGACGGTTCTACCTCCTGGATGTTCACTATGATTACTCTCATATAAGCCCTTTATGTGGTGTCGTCGAGACGCCCGACTGTGGCATGCTTGTTATTCATTTACTTTATAAGCCCTTTATGTGACGTCGCTGAGACACCCGACCTTGGCATGCTTGTTATTTACTTACTCTATAAGCCCTTTATGTGGTGTCGCGGAGATGCCCGACTGTGGCATGCTTGTTATTCATTTACTTTATAAGCCCTTTATGTGGTGTCGCGGAGACGCCCGACTGTGGCATGCTTGTTATTTACTTACTCTATAATCCCTTTATGTGGTGTCGCACAGATGCCCGACTGTGGCATGTTTGCCGCTTATTTCCTTTATAAGCCCTTTATGTGACGTCGCTCAGACACCCGACTGCGGCATGCTTTATATTATTAACCTTTCGAGGCGTCGCTTCCGACACCCGATCAGTGCATTCTTTTTTTTACTCCCTTATTACATATTCATGTTGTATGTGATTAACCTACTTGTGTGCATCCCGGATGTTTGTTTTGTGACTGACATGAGATCATAGAATAATTCAGAGCATGATTATCATTTGTTATATTATACCTGTGTTCATAATGTTTGCGAGTACATTCAAAAGTACTCACTGCCTTGTCCCTGGCTATTGTCTTGGCCAGATTTCTTGCGTGGAGAGGAGCGTCGCGATGACAACCCCGGAACTTACGCAATGGTGATAGCAGCCTCGTGAAGATAGGAGTTATCCAGGTCAGCTATTCCTGTGGGAAATGGAGTCCCATAGACGCTGATGATCCGCAAACCGCTTCCGCCATCAACCACTAGAAAACATTTGTTGTACTAATAGGCCAGAATGGTCTTGTACTACTCATTTTGTATTTTGCTTGGAGTTTCTGTATCAAGTTGGTGTCTCATCAGCTAACAGTAATCCTGGGGCTAGTGAGCATAAGGGCCATTTTTTGGGAAATTAATATCCCGAAAATCCGGTCCCGACAACCTTGGTATCAGAGCCAGGCTGACCATTGGCTAATCCTATCTTGGCCAGGTCAATAAACCTAGGTAAATCAACCCACCAGACCTTAACCTAACCCCGGCCAAGCTTCTTGTGTAAGATAGCCACACAGTGACCCCGACACCTTTTGGCAGTCGGTGCCTAACCTATCAGCCTAGCCTATCGATCACACGCCAGTGACCGACACCTAAAATGTCTCATTCGCAAGCGTGCGAAGGAAGACTCCGTCCCCTTTTTCTGTAAAAAAGGGCACGCTAGCCTCAACCCAACACAGCACAGCCTCTACCCCAAACCGAACTAAAATGCCTGGACTCGTTGTTCACAATGATACCACAGCAACCAACCTTGGAGGTTTTGTGACCGTGTTAGCAAACCTCACCCGCCGTGCTTTTGCATTAGAAGAGCCCCCAGAATATGTCGTGTACCAAGGGCCCATGAGCGGTGAGAGCCGTCAATTTTGGGCCACTGTGCACGTCTATGGTAGAGGTCTATTGCCAGAACGCCCCTATAGGTTCACCGGAAGAACAACTTCCTTTGAGCCACAAGCCATTCAACTAGCTGATCGAGAGGCTATAGTTCAACCAGCACTTGTCACCTAGAGTTAAATGTCGCTTGTTCTACTACTACCCTAGCCGTGACGGATATGGTAGACCACCCCAGGTTGCCAACGGAGATCACGTGACGGATCCTGCATTGTTGCATCTGGTGCACTATGTAAGTGCACTAGAGGAACTGTTCGATCAAATCACCCTTGATCTGATCGCAGCCCGTGGAGAACTGATTCGCCGAGCCCCGGCAAGAAGAGGAGATGAGCCCGACGCCGATAACCCAGTCGTACTGTTCGGACAACTGATTGAGTCCTTGAGGTCTGCCCCAGCCATCGACCAAAACACTTTGGTGTCCCCAGAAGTGCTTCGTCGCCTTTCGGGAACACGCTCCAACGGGATCGTGGCCAACAACCCCCGCGATGGTCATCATCGCTACCCCGACCCTGCAGCTCCTCAACCCCCTCCAGCTAACCCCGACGGTGAAACCCGTGGAGAAGCCTCGGCGTCCACAAGGCATGCCCGCTTAGATATAAACAAGGTAGACTAAGTCACTCGAGTAGTACCGAGTCTTAGTATGTCCACTCCCTGTAATTGTGTGATCTTGTATCGCCATAATTAAATATTGTCTGCTCATGTGCCCCTATTTTAAATAATAGCCATGCATAAGTATGTTGGCGTACGATTGCACTTTTTTTAATTTCGGACGTAGCTACCAAAAACCACCCCGACGACACCCACAGTAATACGTCACTCTTGTGAGATATGTGTATCTGTGGTATTAACCCCGGCCCCATAGAGCAGAACCGACAGACTAGTTGCCCCTCACCGTGATAAATGATCCATCCCAGATGCTGTATAAAAGGCCACCTCGTGACCTTACCAAGCATCCCTCACCTTGTGAACAACTCTCAAGCCATTTCTTTGCCATGCCGAGCCCTAGTATTTATCTGAGAACTCCACATGCAACCCCATGTAGTTTTGTTAAAATATTGTGGGACTTTACCTGCAGTACCATGACTTCTATCCATCCACCCCAGTACGAGTTGCTCAAATCGAGGATCACCCCATCCACCTCGAAGTATTGGGCAGTAGTGCACATCCCTCCCGCAAACCCAAACCAAGACCCAACGGAAGTCTCCTTCGTGGGAAAATCTAGGCCGACCCTGCAAATGGCCATAGAATCTGCTGCGTACGAAGCGCTTGCTCGCCTTCGATTCGCGATACCCTATGCCAGCGAACGAGGGTATTATTACTTCCCGATTCGTGCGGCACCTGGAGAAGTAGCATCGTTTCCCGGTGGACGAATCGAGAGAGACCCAGTACTGGCCAACCTTGCCCAGTATGTCATCGCTCAAGAGCGTTTGACCCAGCGAGTAATGAGTTATCTCCAGAGGCTCGCTAATTTAAACCCTCAGATCGCCATTGGCAGGCCACTGAGGCCCGACCAGGAGAGATGCATTCATCGACTAGTCAATCCGCTTCCCCCGATAGAAGAAGAGTGTACCCAAGTGCCAGAGACATTTTCTCAAGACCATGTCTTTTTACCGTTTTCATTGTAGGCGTCACTGCTATGTTTATTGTCCCATCATTTATTTATGTGTTGCAACTTATGCATGGTATCCTACATTTGTGCGACAAATTAAATAATTGGTTTCAATTAATATGAAGTAGTTTTTATTGCTGTTAATTTTGATTAACTGTCGTCGCTCTCGGTAATTTCGAAAGTAAGATTTTTTTCTGAGTTGTTGCAACATACATCTCTTCACGACATACATATTTTTTTATTCTCGTAGCACAACGACAGCAGTCTCACAACCACTCGACCACATGCACTAATTGCAAATCCGTGTGCACATGTTGCATCTAACTGATTTCCTCCCTAACACACCACAATCTCTGAAGGAAATATTTGTGGGTTATTAATCGGGTGCAAGTTGCCTGCAGCACACCGACAGCAGTTAGCACCCGACACCAGCACCTAATCCTCATGATGGCCGCGGCCGCGGAGAGCTAACACTCGAGAAGCAGCATCACGACGATCATCAAGGATCATCACGCACAAGAGCACGGAGAACCCCAGCAATGTCGCCAACCCTCCGCACACCAAGATCATGTATCAGTCCGGCATCACCTCCGCCATTAGAGCCTCGTCTCGAGCTCCTGCAAGCAGAAATGGAGGAGAAGGAAGGAGAAGGAGAAGCAAGGACAGGTGCGAGGAAGAAGAAAGGAGCACCTCGGTCATTTTATAGCCCGAGATTGGTGTACGGTGGGCGAAGTCCACCAGCACCGCTCGTCGCTCGATCGCCGGTGTTCGGAGGCGAATCCGCGAGCAGTGCCGATAGCGCACTGGCCCGCGAGGTGATTGCACGCTGCACCGGCATCTAGCACGCCATGCACTACCGCGGTACGGCCTAGATGCCCTACGCGCTAGACGTCGCCGGTAGAGAAAGCGCGGGAAAGCGCGCGAGAGAGAGGAAGAAGAGAGAGCCAGAGGTAGAAGAAGAGACTGACAATGGGCCCCGGGTCCACCTGTCAGCCAGAGAGTGCACTGTGCTCCTGGGTACGACCAGCGTATTTTAGAAATTTAGAATTTTATTCTAAATTCTCATTTTCCCCAACCATGGATTTTTCCATGCAGCGCCAGTATTCCACACTGTAGTTCTGCATCACTTATTTGCCTAGTCACTGTAGCAACATTTTATTGCATGAGTAGGATGGTTATTTTTGTGATATTACTTTGAGATAGTAAGAGTAATTCTTTTTCAAAGCAGCCCTTAGCCAATCTCGAGGACGAGATTTCTCTTAAGGGGGGTAGTGTTGTAACACCCCAAAAAATTTAACCATGATTTGTTTATTAAAATTTTGCCAAGAAATTAAATTTTCATTTTTTGGAATTATCTTTTGATTTCAGAACCACTCTTTTCCTTGATAATGTGGAGTGTTCACCCCAAGTGATAACCTTTCAAAAAATTGTTGGACTTGTTTACCCTCTCAAGAAAAACATTTCTTTTATCAATGGATTTATTTGCATAATTATTTTCCCTGAGCTTTATTTCTTTAGAAATGATTTTTCACAAGTTTAGGAGCCTCTTTTGCACTACAACCCTTTGGTAAAATTAGTTATAAGTTTCACCAAAATTTGGAGATGTCATGGGATGCTCCCACATCACTTTTATGCAAAAATCTCTTTTAGTCATTTGGAAATTTTTGAGCTCTACGCCAAATTATCAAATCTGATCCAGTTTGTAAAATTGCACTACAACCTATTTAAATATTTCTATAAAGCTTCCACCAAAATTAGGGGATGTTAGTAGTAGTGTATAATTCAACTTTATGCAAAAACCCATTAATATTCTTTGAAAATTTTGAGCAAACCATCCTCTTTTGCTCTCTGGTCCAGTTTGGCATTTTCTACTGCAACCCTAGTTTATTTTGCTCTAGTGCCCATGAGCTTTTTTGTGCTTATAGTCCACCCTACCAAACCCTTAAGTCCAGGAGATTGGACCCATTGGAGTATTTTTGGTCCATGCAATAATGCCCTTTTCATTCTGTCCAGATTTGGTTTTCTCAAAAACTTGCACTAACAAGTTTTTATTCTTGACAAACTAACCTTGCCACCCTCTTTTTCATCTAAAGAGACTATGATCTGGAGTTTTTGGCCACCCCAAGAGATGCTTAGATGATCATAGCTTTCTGTCAAGCACCTTGTGTGCATGGTCAGATTTGACATGGTTTTTAGTTTGCACATTGGACCTACTTGCTTTGCCTAACCAGCATGTCCACTAAGCTCCTAGCTACCTCTAACCTAGATCTGTTAATCCCCAGCCCCATCCAAGCCTCCTGGCATGCCTTGGCATTTTGCCGTACACGTAGCGTGCGTGCTCTAAGCGCGCCCAGAGCGCACGTTTTTCACGTGTGCGCAGCCGAGCCGCCGCATCATGCCCCTGGCCTTTGCTCGCACACAGGGTCGCACCCCAGCATCGCCCGCTCACCAGAACCCTCCAAGCCGCCCCTGGAGCCCCACAGCACCGCCATCAGGTCGGCCATAGCAGCTAGCTGCCGGCCACAGCAGGCTCTTGCCATAGACGGCGCCGCCCGAGCCACTCTCGCTTGCCAGCTCGCCCCTGAAGCAGTGACTGCTCTTCTGCTAGGCTCTGCCGCCATCCCCAGCCTCAACACGTCATGCTGCAAGCTACAGAATGGCGGTTCACCGTTCCTATCCACTTCCGCCGTCGATCCTATCCACGGCCGCCGCGGAACCGACCTAGTCACACTATAAAAGGGAGCCCCGAGCTCGTCCAGACCCCCAGGCAGCCTCAAGCCATCTCACTAGCACCCCCATAGCCACCCATCGACGGAGGGAGGCCGTCTTCCTCATCTCTGGCCAGCTCAGCCGCCGCCACGCTCCGGTTCAATTCGTTGCAAGCAGGACCTCCCTCGTCCATCCAGTGCTCCCATCCTATTCCCCTTGACCTTGCGGAGCCACCCCACCCCTCAGCTTCGATCGGGAACCACCGTAGCCCAAACCCCCAAATCCTCCCGAAGCCACCTCCGCCGCAGAGCTCGCCGTCGGCGACTCCCTCCACCCCTGCCAACTTAGCAACCACTGGGAGGACCGCCCGGGATTGGCGGATCCATCCCTGCCCTCGGAGCCCTGTGAGAAGCCACCAATCGCCGGCATTGATCGCCGGAGCTCCGCCTCCTCTCGGACAGAGGAGGAAGAAAACACGGGCGACAGGTCAAACCTGACCAGTGGGCCCAAGGGACCCACTCGCAGTGACCCAGCGACGGCCCGCACTGTATTTAAGTGAAAGCGTAAAACCCAGAGTACGTCGTCCCTGCCCCAAAAATGTATTTTCATTTGAATGTTTTCTTTTTCTGTTTTAATTAAAAACAGAGTTTTGACTGAACTTTGACTGGCTATAACTTTTTAAATATAACTCCAATTGACTTGATTCTTTTTTTGTTGTTTCTCAAATTTTGTCTAGTTTATTTTCATATTTATTTGAAAAAATTTCAAGCAACTTTTTTGTACGGTTTTGAAACTATGTGTTAATTCTAAATTCTCTTAAATAGGATTTTTGGAGAGAGAAGGCAACTTTCAAAAAGTGCACCCCCACTTGCATACTCTTGAAGGCAAGCATTCTGAACCATGGCATGATATTGTTGTGTGTTGTTTGATACGGTACAACACCATCTTGACATGAAGTATTCGTTATTTTATGTGATGATATGATCATACTCATGAGTGCACAAATGAAGATTTCTTGCGGTTAAAATTTGATATGCTTGTGATAGTAGTCACCCTCTTATGCCTTTCATGCCCACCGGAAGGAATCTGGGAAAGCCTCTGTCTTGGGTAGACACGAGCTTGTCCCTAGTTCTTCGTCGAGATGGTTATGTCCGGTAAGGCATGGTGGGGTACGATGAGCGGTGATTCTGTCTGATTGGTATGAAATGTACTTCTTATGCTTATCATGCAGGTAATGCTTTAACCTCCTGAGTCGATCGTAGATCGAGTCTTGTTCCAGTAACTCCCATACTTGTCTCGTACTACCACTTGTCCCTACCATAGGTAGGGTATGGTTCAGTCAGTTGTCAACCCCTTCCTAGCACACACCGTACAGAGAGGCTATGGTGGAAGATACCGGCTGCATCCGGTAGGCACGCCACCTAGTCCAGGGGCATGGGTGTTTCGGTTGGAGCCAAAGGGGGTAGCTCCCCTAGTTTGCGCGCGTTATAAATTTTGTGATCCCATGCTATTCGAGGTTGTAGCCTCCCCACTTAGAGTTTCGCTTAACGGGTGTCGTGGGTGATTCCAGACACCGGTAAGTTAGGCTGGTGTGTGCAGTCAATTGTGTTTTCAATTAAAAGACCGTAGACAGAATTAGTCCCGACGGACTAAAGGAATCCGTTACTCGTGGGTAAAGAGTACACCCTCTGCAGAGATTATATAAATTCGAATAGTCGTGTCCATGGTTAAGGACTACAGTCTGGGATGGGTCAAGTGTCAGTCTTCGGAGGAACAATTGCTAAACCAGAACATGGATCATGACTTGTGACTTGTGATGACTATGATTATTATTCTTATGAACTAACCATTTACATTATTTGAATTATTGAGCATCCCTAGGACGGTTCTACCTCCTGGATGTTCACTGTGATTACTCTCATATAAGTCATTTATGTGGTGTCGGGGAGACGCCCGACTGTGGCATGCTTGTTATTCATTTACTTTATAATCCCTTTATGTGACGTCGCTGAGACGCTCGACTGTGGCATGCTTGTTATTTACTTACTCTATAAGCCCTTTATGTGGTGTCGCGGAGACACCCGACTGTGGCATGCTTGTTATTCATTTACTTCATAAGCTCTTTATGTGGTGTCGCTAAGACGCCCGACTGTGGCATGCTTGTTATTTACTTACTCTATAAGCCCTTTATCTGGTGTCGCACAGACGCCCGACTGTGGCATGTTTGCCGCTTATTTCCTTTATAAGCCCTTTATGTGACGTCGCTTAGACGCCCGACTGAGGCATGCTTTATATTATTAACCTTTCGAGGCGTCGCTTCCCACACCCGATCGGTGCATTCATTTTTTTACTCCCTTATTACATATTCATGCTGTATGTGATTAACCTGCTTGCGTGCATCGTGAATGTTTGTTTTGTGACTGACATGAGATCATAGAATAATTCAGAACATGATTACACTAGTGCAGAACCGGGCAATAGCACCGGTTCGTAAGGGCCTTTAGTGCCGGTTTGTTAACCGGTGCTAAAGTGTAGGCACTAAAGGCCCCCCCTTTAGTACCAGTTCAGCATGAACCGGTGCTAAAGGGCAGCCACATGGCACGAGCCAGCTTCGGGGGTAGGGAGCCCTTTAGTACCGGTTGGTGTCACCAATCGGTACTAAAAGGTTGGGGGTTTTGGGTTTATGATTTCTTTTTCATTTAATTTTTTGTTTTCCATTTAATTATTTTTTGTTTGCTGGTATTTTACGATACTACATATTGTACACGTTATGCATATATATAAATAGAATTTCTAGTAGAACCGATCATAATATATATATATATATATACATATATATATATCATCGAATGTCTCACAACCACCATTAATTAATTCACACATATATACACACATGTATATATATACAATTTCTCCTAATTGGTGCCTTCGGAGCCAGTGGCATTAGCCTAGCTAATTGGTGCCTTCGGAGCACGATAACAATTGGAAGTGGTTCATGGGGGCGGTAGCGGGTAATAGTATTCTCCTTTGGGATCTATGACCTGGTCGAGCAAAAATCCCGCTATTTCCTCTTGAATTCGTTCTATGCGGTCCTGTGCTAGGAGCTTGTCCCGCACCTCTTTGAACTGTTAAGAAGGAGATCAATATGCATGTGTATTAGTTGTGTGACTAGATATCGATAATGGTGTAAAAATTGTGAATAGTGTTCTGACAATCGATATCGTACCACCTCCTGTCTTTGAGATTTGCTCCTTTCGGATGCCATCATGCGAATGTTTTCGCAAACGTACTATGCACATAGATCATTCCCCGGCGCCTGCTTCAGGGCCTTTACGAGAATGGAATTTGATCAGATAATAATTAATCAAGCATGATAATTAAAGAGATGGCAGCTAGCTAGTGTTGGGTTTCGTAGTAATTTCAAAAAATTTCCTACGCACACGCAAGATCATGTGATGCATAGCAACGAGAGGGGAGAGTGTTGTCTACGTACCCAACGAAGACCGACTGCGGAAGCGCTGACACGACGTAGAGGAAGTAGTCGTACGTCTTCACGATCCAACCGATCAAGCACCGAAACTACGGCACCTCCGAGTTCGAGCACACGTTCAGCTCGATGATGATCCCCGGACTCCAATCCAGCAAAGTGTCGGTGAAGAGTTCCGTCAGCACGACGGCGTGGTGACCATCTTGATGTACTACATTAGCAGGGCTTCGCCTAAACTCCGCTACAGTATTATCGAGGAATATGGTGGCTGGGGCACCGCACACGGCTAAGGAATAGATCACGTGGATCAACTTGTGTGTCTCTGGGGTGCCTCTGCTTCAGTATATAAAGGAGCCAAGGGGGAGGGGGCCGCCGGCCAGGAGTAGGGCGCAGGAGGAGTCCTACTCCTTCCGGGAGTAGGACTCCCCCCCCCCCAATCCTAGTTGGACTAGGATTCCCCGAGGGGGAAAGAGGGAGAGGGGGGCCGGCCACCTCTCCTAGTCCTAATAGGACTAGGGGAGGGGGGAGGCGCGCAGCCACCTTGGGCTGCCCCTTTCTCCTTTCCCCTAAAGCCCATTAAGGCCCATATGGCTCCCGGGGGGTTCCGGTAACCTCCCGGTACTCCGGTAAAATCCCGATTTCACCCGGAACACTTCGGATATCCAAACATAGGCTTCCAATATATCAATCTTTACGTCTCGACCATTTCGAGACTCCTAGTTATGTCCGTGATCACATATGGGACTCCGAACAACCTTCGGTACATCAAAATGCATAAACTCATAATATAACTGTCATCGTAACCTTAAGCGTGCGGACCCTACGGGTTCGAGAACAATGTAGACATGACCGAGACACGTCTCCGTTCAATAACCAATAGCGGGACCTGGATGCCCATATTGGCTCCTACATATTCTACGAAGATCTTTATCGGTCAGACCGCATAACAACATACGTTGTTCCCTTTGTCATCGGTATGTTACTTGCCCGAGATTCGATCGTCGGTATTCCAATACCTAGTTCAATCTCGTTACTGACAAGTCTCTTTACTCGTTCCGTAATACATCATCTCGCAACTAACTCATTAGTTGCAATGCTTGCAAGGCTTATGTGATGTGCATTACCGAGAGGGCCCAGAGATACCTCTCCGACAATCGGAGTGACAAATCCTAATCTCGAAATACGCCAACCCAACATGTACCTTTGGAGACACCTGTAATGCTCCTTTATAATCACCCAGTTACGTTGTGACGTTTGGTAGCACCCAAAGTGTTCCTCCGGCAAACGGGAGTTGCATAATCTCATAGTTATAGGAACATGTATAAGTCATGAAGAAAGCAATAGCAACATACTAAACGATCGGGTGCTAAGCTAATGGAATGGGTCATGTCAATCAGATCATTCAACTAATGATGTGACCTCGTTAATCAAATAACAACTCATTGTTCATGGTTAGGAAACATAACCATCTTTGATTAACGAGCTAGTCAAGTAGAGGCATACTAGTGACACTTTGTTTGTCTATGTATTCACACATGTATTATGTTTCCGGTTAATACAATTCTAGCATGAATAATAAACATTTATCATGATTATAAGGAAATAAATAATAACTTTATTATTGCCTCTAGGGCATATTTCCTTCAGTCTCCCACTTGCACTAGAGTCAATAATCTAGATTACACTGTAATGATTCTAACACCCATGGAGCCTTGGTGCTGATCATGTTTTGCTCGTGGAAGAGGCTTAGTCAACGGGTCTGCAACATTCAGATCCGTATGTATCTTGCAAATCTCTATGTCTCCCACCTGGACTAGATCCCGGATGGAGTTGAAGCGTCTCTTGATGTGTTTGGTCCTTTGTGAAATCTGGATTCCTTTGCCAAGGCAATTGCACCAGTATTGTCACAAAAGATTTTCATTGGACCCGATGCACTAGGTATGACACCTAGATCGGATATGAACTCCTTCATCCAGACTCCTTCGTTCGCTGCTTCCGAAGCAGCTATGTACTCCGCTTCACATGTAGATCCCGCTACGACGCTTTGTTTAGAACTGCACCAACTGACAGCTCCACCGTTTAATGTAAACACGTATCCGGTTTGCGATTTAGAATCGTCCGGATCAGTGTCAAAGCTTGCATCAACGTAACCTTTTACGGTGAGCTCTTTGTCACCTCCATATACGAGAAACATATCCTTAGTCCTTTTCAGGTATTTCAGGATGTTCTTGACCGCTGTCCAGTGATCCACTCCTGGATTACTTTGGTACCTCCCTGCTAAACTTATAGCAAGGCACACATCAGGTCTGGTACACAGCATTGCATACATGATAGAGCCTATGGCTGAAGCATAGGGAACATCTTTCATTTTCTCTCTATCTTCTGCAGTGGTCGGGCATTGAGTCTTACTCAACTTCACACCTTGTAACACAGGCAAGAACCCTTTCTTTGCTTGATCCATTTTGAACTTCTTCAAAACTTTGTCAAGGTATGTGCTTTGTGAAAGTCCAATTAAGCGTCTTGATCTATCTCTATAGATCTTAATGCCTAATATGTAAGCAGCTTCACCGAGGTCTTTCATTGAAAAACTCTTATTCAAGTATCCCTTTATGCTATCCAGAAATTCTATATCATTTCCAATTAGTAATATGTCATCCACATATAATTATCAGAAATGCTACAGAGCTCCCACTCACTTTCTTGTAAATACAGGCTTCTCCAAAAGTCTGCATAAACCCAAATGCTTTGATCACACTATCAAAGCGTTTATTCCAACTCCGAGAGGCTTGCACCAGTCCATAAATGGATCGCTGGAGCTTGCACACTTTGTTAGCTCCCTTTGGATCGACAAAACCTTCTGGTTGCATCATATACAACTCTTCTTCCAGAAATCCATTCAGGAATGCAGTTTTGACATCCATCTGCCAAATTTCATAATCATAAAATGTGGCAATTGCTAACATGATTCGGACAGACTTAAGCATCGCTACAGGTGAGAAAGTCTCATCGTAGTCAACCCCTTGAACTTGTCGAAAAACCTTTCGCGACAAGTCGAGCTTTGTAGACAGTAACATTACCATCAGCGTCAGTCTTCTTCTTGAAGATCCATTTATTCTCAATTGCTTGCCGATCATCGGGCAAGTCAACCAAAGTCCATACTTTGTTCTCATACATGGATCCCATCTCAGATTTCATGGCTTCAAGCCACTTTGCGGAATCTGGGCTCACCATCGCTTCTTCATAGTTCGTAGGTTCATCATGATCTAGTAGCATGACTTCCAGAACAGGATTACCGTACCACTCTGGTGCGGATCTTACTCTGGTTGATCTACGAGGTTCAGTAGTATCTTGATCTGAAGTTTCATGATCATTATCATTAGCTTCCTCACTAACTGGTGTAGGTGTCACTGAAACAGTTTTCTGTGATGTACTACTTTCCAGTAAGGGAGCAGGTACAGTTACCTCGTCAAGTTCTACTTTCCTCCCACTCACTTCTTTCGAGAGAAACTCCTTCTCTAGAAAGATCCATTCTTAGCAACGAATGTCTTGCCTTCGGATCTGTGATAGAAGGTGTACCCAACAGTCTCCTTTGGGTATCCTATGAAGACACATTTCTCCGATTTGGGTTCGAGCTTATCAGGTTGAAGCTTTTTCACATAAGCATCGCAGCCCCAAACTTTAAGAAACGACAACTTTGGTTTCTTGCCAAACCATAGTTCATAAGGTGTCGTCTCAACGGATTTTGATGGTGCCCTATTTAACGTGAATGCGGCCGTCTCTAAAGCATAACCCCAAAACGATAGCGGTAAATCTGTAAGAGACATCATAGATCGCACCATATCTAGTAAAGTACGATTACGACGTTCGGACACACCATTACGCTGTGGTGTTCCGGGTGGCGTGAGTTGCGAAACTATTCCACATTTTTCAAATGTACACCAAACTCGTAACTCAAATATTCTCCTCCACGATCAGATCGTAGAAACTTTATTTTCTTGTTACGATGATTTTCAACTTCACTCTGAAATTCTTTGAACTTTTCAAATGTTTCAGACTTATGTTTCATTAAGTAGATATACCCATATCTGCTTAAATCATCTGTGAAGGTGAGAAAATAACGATATCCGCCACGAGCCTCAATATTCATCGGACCACATACATCGGTATGTATGATTTCCAACAAATCTGTTGCTCTCTCCATAGTACCGGAGAACGGTGTTTTAGTCATCTTGCCCATGAGGCACGGTTCGCAAGTACCAAGTGATTCATAATCAAGTGGTTCCAAAAGTCCATCAGTATGGAGTTTCTTCATGCGCTTTACACCGATATGACCTAAACGACAGTGCCACAAATAAGTTGCACTTTCATTATCAACTCTGCATCTTTTGGCTTCAACATTATGAATATGTGTATTACTACTATCGAGATTCAATAAGAATAGACCACTCTTCAAGGGTGCATGACCATAAAAGATATTACTCATATAAATAGAACAACCATTATTCTCTGATTTAAATGAATAACCGTCTCGCATCAAACAAGATCCAGATATAATGTTCATGCTCAACGCTGGCACCAAATAACAATTATTTAGGTCTAATATTAATCCCGAAGGTAGATGTAGAGGTAGCGTGCCGACCGCGATCACATCGACTTTGGAACCGTTTCCCACGCGCATCGTCACCTCGTCCTTTGCCAGTGCTCGCTTATTCCGTAGTCCCTGTTTCGAGTTGCAAATATTAGCAACAGAACCAGTATCAAATACCCAGGTGCTACTGCGAGCTCTAGTAAGGTACACATCAATAACATGTATATCACATATACCTTTGTTCACCTTGCCATCCTTCTTATCCGCCAAATACTTGGGGCAGTTCCGCTTCCAGTGACCAGTCTGCTTGCAGTAGAAGCACTCAGTTTCAGGCTTAGGTCCAGACTTGGGTTTCTTCTCTTGAGTAGCAACTTGCTTGCTGTTCTTCTTGAAGTTCCCCTTCTTCTTCCCTTTGCCCTTTTTCTTGAAACTAGTGGTCTTGTTAACCATCAACACTTGATGCTCCTTCTTGATTTCTACCTCCGCAGCTTTCAGCATTGCGAAGAGCTCGGGAACAGTCTTGTTCATCCCTTGCATATTATAGTTCATCACGAAGCTCTTGTAGCTTGGTGGCAGTGATTGGAGAATTCTGTCAATGACGCAATCATCCGGAAGATTAACTCCCAATTGAATCAAGTGATTATTATACCCAGACATTTTGAGTATATGCTCACTGACAGAACTGTTCTCCTCCATCTTGCAGCTATAGAACTTATTGGAGACTTCATATCTCTCAATCCGTGCATTTGCTTGAAATATTAACTTCAACTCCTGGAACATCTCATATGCTCCATGACGTTCAAAACGTCGTTGAAGTCCCGATTCTAAGCCGTAAAGCATGGCACACTGAACTATCGAGTAGTCATCAGCTTTGCTCTGCCAGACGTTCATAACATCTGGTGTTGCTCCAGCAGCAGGCCTGGCACCCAGCGGTGCTTCCAGGACGTAATTCTTCTGAGCAGCAATGAGGATAATCCTCAAGTTACGGACCCAGTCCGTATAATTGCTACCATCATCTTTCAACTTTGCTTTCTCAAGGAACGCATTAAAATTCAACGGAACAATAGCACGAGCCATCTATCTACAATCAACATAAACAAGCAAGATACTATCAGGTACTAAGTTCATGATAAGTTTAAGTTCAATTAATCAAATTACTTAAGAACTCCCGCTTAGATAGACATCCCTCTAATCTTCTAAGTGATTACGTGATCCAAATCAACTAAACCATAACCGATCATCACGTGAGATGGAGTAGTTTTCAATGGTGAACATCGTTATGTTGATCATATCTACTATATGATTCACGCTCGACCTTTCGGTCTCCGTGTTCCGAGGCCATATCTGCATATTCTAGGCTCATCAAGTTTAACCTGAGTATTCTGCGTGTGCAAAACTGGCTTGCACCCGTTGTAGATGGACGTAGATCTTATCACACCCGATCATCACGTGGTGTCTGGGCACGACGAACTTTGGCAATGGTGCATACTCAGGGAGAACACTTCTTGATAATTTAGTGAGAGATCATCTTATAATGCTACCGTCAATCAAAGCAAGATAAGATGCATAAAAGATAAACATCACATGCAATCAATATAAGTGATATGATATGGCCATCATCATCTTGTGCTTGTGATCTCCATCTCCGAAGCACCGTCATGATCACCATCGTCACCGGCGCGACACCTTGATCTCCATCGTAGCATTGTTGTTGTCTTGCCAATCTTATGCTTCCACGACTATCACTACCGTTTAGTAATAAAGTAAAGCATTACATCGCGATTGCATTGCATACAATAAAGCGACAACCATATGGCTCCTGCCAGTTGCCGATAACTCGGTTACAAAACATGATCATCTCATATAATAAAATTCAGCATCATGCCTTGACCATATCACATCACAACATGCCCTGCAAAAACAAGTTAGACGTCCTCTACTTTGTTGTTGCAAGTTTTTACATGGCTGCTACGGGCTTAAGCAAGAACCAATCTCACCTACGCATCAAAACCACAACGATAGTTTGTCAAATAGACTCCGTTTTAACCTTCGAAAGGACCGGGCGTAGCCACACTTGGTTCAACTAAAGTTGGAGAGACAGTCGCCCGCAAGCCACGTATGTGCAAAGCACATCGGGGGAACCGGTCTCGCGTAAGCGTACGCGTAATGTTGGTCCGGGTCGTCTCGTCCAACAATGCCGCCGAACCAAAGTATGACATGGTGGTAGGTAGTATGACTTATATCGCCCACAACTCACTTGTGTTCTACTCGTGCATATAACATCAACATAAATAACCTAGGCTCGGATGCCACTGTTGGCTTTCGTAGTAATTTCAAAAAAATTCCTACGCACACGCAAGATCATGTGATGCATAGCAACAAGAGGGGAGAGTGTTGTCTACGTACCCAATGCAGACCGACTGCGGAAGCGCTGACACGACGTAGAGGAAGTAGTCGTACGTCTTCACGATCCAACCGATCAAGCACCGAAACTACGGCACCTCCGAGTTCGAGCACACGTTCAGCTCGATGACGATCCCCGGACTCCGATCCAGCAAAGTGTCGGGGAAGAGTTCCGTCAGCACGACGGCATGGTGATGATCTTGATGTACTACAGTAGCAGGGCTTCGCCTAAACTCCGCTACAGTATTATCGAGGAATATGGTGGCTGGGGCACCGCACACGGCTAAGGAATAGATCATGTGGATCAACTTGTGTGTCTCTGGGGTGCCTCTGCCTCAGTATATAAAGGAGCCAAGGGGGAGGGGGCCGCCGGCCAGGAGTAGGGCGCAGGAGGAGTCCTACTCCTTCCGGGAGTAGGACTCCCCCCCCCCCCCCAATCCTAGTTGGACTAGGATTCCCCGAGGGGGAAAGAGGGAGAGGGGGGCCGGCCACCTCTCCTAGTCCTAATAGGACTAGGGGAGGGGGAGGCGCGCAGCCACCTTGGGCTGCCCCTTTCTCCTTTCCCCTAAATCCCATTAAGGCCCATATGGCTCCCGGGGGGTTCCGGTAACCTCCCGGTACTCCGGTAAAATCCTGATTTCACCCGGAACACTTCCGATATCCAAACATAGGGTTCCAATATATCAATCTTTATGTCTCGACCATTTCGAGACTCCTCATTATGTCCGTGATCACATCCGGGACTCCGAACAACCTTCGGTACATCAAAATGCATAAACTCATAATATAACTATCATCGTAACCTTAAGCGTGCGAACCCTACGGGTTCGAGAACAATGTAGACATGACCGAGACACGTCTCCGGTCAATAACCAATAGCGGGACCTGGATGCCCATATTGGCTCCTACATATTCTACGAAGATCTTTATCGGTCAGACCGCATAACAACATACGTTGTTCCCTTTGTCATCGGTATGTTACTTGCCCGAGATTCGATCGTCGGTATTCCTATACCTAGTTCAATCTCGTTACCGGCAAGCCTCTTTACTCGTTCCGTAATACATCATCCCGCAACTAACTCATTAGTTGCAATGCTTGCAAGGCTTATGTGATGTGCATTACCGAGAGGGCCCAGAGATACCTCTCCGACAATCGGAGTGACAAATCCTAATCTCGAAATACGCCAACCCAACATGTACCTTTGGAGACACCTGTAATGCTCCTTTATAATCACCCAGTTACGTTGTGACGTTTGGTAGCACCCAAAGTGTTCCTCCGGCAAACGGGAGTTGCATAATCTCATAGTTATAGGAACATGTATAAGTCATGAAGAAAGCAATAGCAACATACTAAACGATCGGGTGCTAAGCTAATGGAATGGGTCATGTCAATCAGATCATTCAACTAATGATGTGACCTCGTTAATCAAATAACAACTCATTGTTCATGGTCAGGAAACATAACCATCTTTGATTAACGAGCTAGTCAAGTAGAGGCATACTAGTGACACTTTGTTTGTCTATGTATTCACACATGTATTATGTTTCCAGTTAATACAATTCTAGCATGAATAATAAACATTTATCATGATTATAAGGAAATAAATAATAACTTTATTATTGCCTCTAGGGCATATTTCCTTCAGCTAGTACTACTTAATTAATTACCTTGGGTCGATACCATTTCAGATTTTGTTTCCATGGGCCTGGAGTGGCCCTGATGAACTTTTCCCAAGCCCTGCCCACCGACAAAGAAAATGAATAAATGGGTTATTAAATAGTTGTTATCAGGAAATGACGAACTAATTAAATAGGCCGAGATATAGTTAATAATGATTGAAATTACCTGTTGACTATCCCCTTCACGATGGTGTAGTCACATGCTTTCTTAAGTAGTGAGTCTAGTACTTCAATTGTTCCTTCATCAACTTTAATGATTAACAAGATCCGATGAAATCTGCATGCACACACGTTTGCATTTCTTAATTAAGCGGGCATATGTAAGCAAAAACATGTAGCTAGCTAGTAGGGAAAAACAGAATTTGTAGTACAAGACAGTGTGACTCACTGGAAGTTGTAAGGAAGTAGTATATCTTCATTGTATTTGAGTTCCTTGAAGAACTGTAGCATGCTTTCCTCTACACTTTTTTCGTGATATGGATCTATTTTCCATGTGTATTCATTAATGGTATTTGGGTCAACGAACCCAATGCCATAGTGTCCACCTTTTTCATTTCATAAATCTTCATCCTGCATAATACCACAGAACAGAATATAGTGAGGATAATTACAGGTAATGATTGATCAAAATGATCACTACAGCTAGCTTGAGACATAAATTACAAAAAGAAATCACCTACAGACAATAGCAACTGACGATAGATTTGTCGAGTGCGTCTTTATTGTATAGCTAAAATAGTTCTCAATACTCAACGGTCACAGCTTTCTCATGGTAGTAATGATCCTTGTTGACATTCACCATGAGGGACTCTCGATTGGAAATCTTGGTAATGTCCATGTACCATTGATGCAATTCATACATTCTCGTTGGGAGCTTATTGACCTCCTCTGGCTCGACCAAAGGTTGGCCCCGGGTATATTTCCGTTTTATTTCCTCCTCTCTAGTCGGAGACATGGGCTCGATATCGAGGAGTTGTCCAACAGTGATCCCGATCGATTCAGCCTGCGCAATATGCTCCTCGGTTATTACCACATCGCCCACCCCGGGAACGTTAACGGTTTGCCCACAATAATATTGGGCACGCCTACTCTCATGTGTTGTTGGCACAACAAGCGGGGGGATTGATTGCGCCGCCTGTTCTCCCAGCTGGGGAACGGTTTTACAGCTCCTTTTGCCAGCTGATTTGCTCGAGCTCGAGCTCGCCTCTTTCTGTAGACGTGCTCGATTTAACTTCTTGATGTGGCGCTCATAGTCTATGTCAATAGGCTTGGGAGCTGGTGCTCTAGCCATACGAATGAAGTGGTCAATCTTTTCCACAGGCACTTTCTCCCTTGGCGGCGGTGGCGGTTTCGGTGAAAAATGGGCTTCCACCTCGGCCTTCGATATGGCTACGTTTTACTCCTCGGACTTGTCATAAGGCCTTTGCCGAAGAGGCGTGAGGCTTGGACCATATTGAAATCGCTTGCCTCCGCCTATACCTCCAGTACTACCTCGACTTGTACCGCTACGCACCATAGCTGAGGCAGCTCTCTTCCGTGATTGCTGAGGCGGCGAAGACGGCTGACGTGGCTGAGTTGGAGGAGGAGGAGTGGCCTGAAGCTGTGCCGGACTTGGAGGAGGAGTGGCCTGACGCTTTGCCAGACTTGGAGGAGGAGGAGTGGCCTGAAGCTGTGCTAGACTTGGAGGAGGAGTGGCCTGACGCGTTGGTGGACTTGGAGGAGCGAGAGTTTGCTGACTCGGTGGCAGACTGCGACGAGGAGTCGGATTAGCGGTGTCGGTGGCCTTCGAAAGATGATGTAATCCTTTCTCCATAGGATGATACGATGATTGGCCTCTCCTAGTGTGTGCTCATCGTCACCTCCAGGAATGTCAAGCTCTAGCCCCGAATATTGGTCCACCACCTCATCAACCAAGACACGAGCATAGCCCGCTGGAATCGGGTTGCAATGGAAGGTTGCCTCGGGGGGATTTGTAAAAGCAAGGGCGTCCGCCACCGTCATGGATATGTTCTTCATTTTGAAGTGTAGCTCGTAGTTAGTGTTCTCCATGATGTCATCCACTGGGTAGCTATCCAGCAATGCGTCGCCCGGGGCGGAACCCATGCTGCTTCTCGGCATGGATGGGACGGTGCTATCCAATGGTGGATCATCCGCTAGCTGCTGAGACCCCCTTTGCTGGCTAAGTGAGTCGATCTGCTCCTGCTGCCGCTGGAATTTGACTGCCAAGTCCGCGTGCGCTGATTCTAGGCCTTGAAGGCGTTCATAGTCTAGCTTCATCTGATCCTCCTCCATCTTCCTCTTCTTCTCCTCCGCAATCTTCTTTCTCGCACGGGTTCTGTAGTCGGCGTTCCAGTCCGAAAACCCCTCATACCACGGAATAGCGCCCATGCCTCGTGTTCTTCCCGGGTGTTCAGGATTTCCCAGGGCACGCGTAAGCTCGTCATTCTCTCTGTTGGGCTCGAACAACCCCGATCGAGCCTCTTCTATTGCAACAAGTAGCTTATCTTCGGCTCCGTCCAGACATGCCTTCTTCGAAACTTTGCCTGTCTTCGGTCCAACTCCCCCCCATGCGCATAGAACCAAGTCCTGCACCTGGGGGGCCAGCTCAATGTTTCTGGAGTGACACCTGCATCCAGCATCTCTTTCTCAGACTTATCCCACTTAGGCATTCCCACCGCATAGCCACCTGGCCCCAGCTTATGGAACTTATCCTTTTTTGCGGCATTGGCCTTGTTTATTCTCGACTGTTCCTTAGATAATTCCGAATCCTTGAATTTCACGAAATCGTCCCAATGAGCACTTTGGTTCTCTAGTGTTCCCTCGAATACTGGAGTCTTCCTTCCTCCATTGACGTACTTGGCCCATTCACGAATCTTGTGGTTCTTGAATGCAACCGCCATCTTCCTAAGAGCAGCGTCCTTGACTTTCTCCACATCTGCATCTGTGAAATGATCTGGTAGGGTGAAATGTTCCATGAGCGTTTCCCAAAGCAGAATGTTTTTGTCTGTCGTCGACAAAAGTAACTCCTGGACGTGGCTTTGCTGGCTCTCTCCATTCTTGAAGGGAGATCGGGAGTTGGTCCTTCACAAGAACTCCGCACTGACGAATGAACTTGTCCGCAATCTTCTTAGGCGCTAATGGTTCGCCATTAGGTCTGATTGCCTCGATATTGTACTTTACGCCCTCCTTCAACTTTTTGTTCGGGCCTCGTTTCGTCCTGTTGCTTGAAGATTTGCTCGATCCCGATGGCTGAAAGAAGAAAGATTGATTCGTTAATATATCTTCAAGTCATTTAAAACATGTGATGATCACCAGATGCCTGCTTATATAAATATATATACCTCGCCGGTCTTTGTTGTTTCAAGATCAACATTTTCTTCGTCATGTTCATAGTTCATGACTTCATCAATTCGGTCGTCGCGATCAAATATCATATCACCCTCCCCGGTGTTGTTTAGATATTCAGAGCCGTCATAATCTTCTTCATTCTGATCATCATCTGGCCCGCGAGGATTGCATATGATATTGAACAGGGCCTCTTCTCCCTCTCTGCCGGTATTGTCCGCCATAGGTTTTGTTTAACTAATCCAAAAGAAATATATTCAAATTACAATGCATGGATGCAATCAATTAATAAGGAAAAACTGAATCAATCATAGTACATAATAAGCATCATCGAATATAATCTCGAATACGTCGTCTCGAATAATAGATATAATCTCGAATACATCGTCTCGAATAATAGATATAATATCAAATACATTGTCTCGAATAATAGATATAATCTCGAATACATCATCTCAAATAATAGATATAATATCGAATACATCGTCTCGAATATTATATATCGAATACATCACTGGCTAGGTAGCTAATAAAGATCGAATACTACAGAAGAATCTAGGACACTCGCGGTTCCTACGGCGTGGGCGGTGGACACCCGAAGAGAAGGAACCCTCACAGGATCATAGCTGAAGTGAGATCCCTGAAGAAACTGCCAGGTATTGGAGAACCTGCCGCCCTCTAACGCAACCATGTAGCGATGGACGTGCTCGTCCTCCTCCCTGACACGGCGACGTACCACCTCCGGCGGGGCCGGCTCCCTCCGCACCGAAACTGGCCCACGCGAACGCCACCAAACGAGATCAGGGTCGACGAAGGGACCCGGGGCCGGGTTCCTCATTAAGCAGCGCGCCCCTCTAGGTAGCACCTCCCAGTGCCAGCCCGGCGGAGCCTAGTCCCGGACATGGGTCAGCCGGACGTCCTCGCGGACGGGTCGACGGCGAGGATGCGGGCCGGGCATCATCGAGAACAAATACTAGCTATATGCCCGCAAAAAGTAACATTTTTTTAATGATTGGATTTTGATAACTAAAATTTCTAACATTTCTATATAATTAACATTCCTATAACATTTCTAACAATGCTATATAACTAACATTTCTATAACATTTCTAATATTTCTATAACTATAAAACAGAAAAAAAAATTATAACATTTCTTTATATATAACTATCATTTGTATAACATTTCTAATATTTCTATAACTAAAAAAAAGAAAAATTTCTAACTTTTTTATAACTATTTCTATAACTAAAAAACAGAAAAATTTCTAACAATTCTAACTTTTTTATAACTATTTCTATAACTAAAAAACAGAAAAAATTTCTAACAATTCTAACATTTCTAACAATGCTATATAACTAACTATTTCTATAACAAAAAAAGAAAAATTTCTAACATTTTTATAACTATTTCTATAACTAAAAAACTAAAAATGTGTGTGTGTGTGTGTGTGTGTGCGCTCACCAGCAGGCGAGAGGCGACGGGGGGCGGCGACGGGGACGGTGACGGGCGTAGCGACGACGGGGATGGCGACAACGGGGACAGGGACGGGGCGGTGAAGACGGGGACGGGGACGTATGGGCCGGGGCGGCGACGACGGGGACGGGGCGGCGATGACGGGGACAGGGACAACGCGAGACGGGTCGGGACGGGGCGGCGGTGACGACGGGGATGACGGGGCGGCGACGACGGGGACGGGGTGGCGATGGGGGCGGCGATGAGGGATATGGAGACGGGGGCGACGGGCGACGGGGCACAGGAGAAGAAGCAGATGAGAAACTGAAATTTTTGAAGTGTTTAGTTATATAGGATGGACCTTTAGTACCGGTTGGAGCCACCAACCGGTACTAAAGGCCTGTTCTGGCCAGGCCAAGCGGCGGGAAGCGCACCCCCTTTAGTACCGGGTGGTGGCTCCAACCGGTACTAAAGGCCCCCCTTTAGTACCGGTTGGTGCCACCACCTGGTACTAAAGGGGGTGTGCTGGCGCAGGTGCGGTGCGGCAAGTTTAGTCCCACCTCGCTAGCCGAGGGGCGTCCGCACTGGTTTATAACCCCCGTGCGGTAGCTCTCTCGAGCTCCTCTCCAAAGCAGGCCTACTGGGCCTACATGTTCTGTGCTGCCCTGTGGGCCTACTGGGCCTTTGCGGGTCTGCATCCTGGCCCAACAACAGGTTGGGTTTCTAGTCGTATGTAGGCCGCTCTGGCCCAGTAGGCGGGCTTTTTTATTTTTTTGCTTTATTTATTTTTGAGTTGTTTTTTTGTGTATTTAGAGTTTCTTTGTGAATATTTTTGCTTTAGGTACAAAAAATTACAAACTTTCTGTTAGTGCCCGTAGTTTTCAAATTTGAATAGTTTAAATTTTGAATTATTTGAAATTAGTGTGAATCACTAGTTTGTGAATAACTTAACTTTAAAAATCAGTAAAGGCATGAAAGAATTTGTTTGCACATAAAATTTCTTCGCGTTTCAAATGCCAAAACACATAACTACCCTAACTATTACAGAGATTCCCTCCTGGGTGTGAAACACAGAAGAAAGTGATGATAGTGAAGCCGATCACATCCCAGATCTTTGGGTGTGAAACTTTTTCTTCGCGTGTGTCCCTTTGCGCCGTAACCATGGAAAATCTTCATCATTTAACGGGATGCTCGGGTCAATATTCACTGTGAATGGAGCAATTTCATCAAACTTTTCATAATCTTCTGACATGTCTGTCTTGTCATCCACTCCCACGATGTTTCTCTTCCCAGAAAGAACTATGTGCCGCTTTGGCTCATCGTACGATGCATTCGCTTCCTTATCTTTTCTTTTTCTTGGCTTGGTAGACATGTCCTTCACATAGAAAACCTGTGCCACATCATTGGCTAGGACGAATGGTTCGTCTGCATACGCAAGATTGTTGAGATCCACTGTTGTCATTCCGTACTGCGGGTCTTCCGTTACCCCGCCTCGTGTCATATTGACCCATTTGCACCGAAACAAAGGGACCTTCAAACCACGTCGATAGTCAAGTTCCCATATGTCCTGTATATAACCATAATATGTTTCCTTTCCCGTCTTGGTTTCTGCATCAAAGCGGACACCACTGTTTTGGTTGGTGCTCTTCTTATCTTGGGCGATCGTGTAAAATGTATTACCATTTATCTCGTACCCTTTGAAAGTCATTATATTCGAAGATGGTAACTGGGACAGCAAGTACATGTCATCTTGAATAGAGGCGTCATGCATGGTACGTGTCTGCAACCAGCTGGCGAAACTCCTGGTTTGTTCACGTGTAATCCAGTCATCAGACCGCTCCGGGTGTTTGGAGCGTAGCAAATTCTTGTGTTCATCCATATACGGAGCCACCAAGGCGGAATTCTGTAGAGCTGTGTAGTGTGCATCAGTGAGAGAATGTCCGTCCATACATATTATTTGTTCCCCTCCTAGCGTGCCTTTTCCATCCAGTCTGCCCTTATGCCGCGATTCAGGAACACCAATCGGCTTAAGGTTAGGAATAAAGTCAATACAAAACTCAATGACCTCCTCATTTTCATGGCCCTTGGAGATGCTTCCTTCTGGCCTAGCACGGTTATGAACATATTTCTTTAAGACTCCCATGAACCTCTCAAAGGGGAACATATTGTGTAGAAATACAGGACCCAAAATGTTAATCTCTTTGCATAGGTGAACTAGGACGTGCGTCATGATGTTGACGAAGGATGGTGGGAACACCAACTCGAAACTGACAAGACATTGCACCAAATCATTATCTAACATTGGTATGATTTCTGGATCGATTACCTTCTGAGAGATTGCATTGAGAAATGCACATAGCTTCACAATGGCTAATCGAACGTTTTCCGGTAGAAGCCCCCTCAATGCAACCGGAAGCAGTTGTGTCATAATCACGTGGCAGTCATGAGACTTTAGGTTCTGGAACTTTTTCTCTGCCATGTTTATTATTCCCTTTATATTCAACGAGAAGCCAGACGGTACCTTAATATTGAGCAGGCATTCAAAGAAGATTTCCTTCTCTTCTTTGGTAAGAGCGTAGCTTGCATGACCCTGATGTATGCCGTCAGGTGTATCTTTTGTCTTCCCATACACGCCCAAGAAGCCAAGCAGGGTCACACAAAGATTCTTCGTCACGTGCATCACGTCGATTGCGGAGCGGACCTCTAGGTCTTTCCAATAGGGCAGGTCCCAAAATATAGATTTCTTCTTCCACATGGGTGCGCGTCCGTCAGCGTCATTCGGAACTGGTTGTCCACTGGGACCCTTTCCAAAGACCACCTTCAAATCCTTGACCATATCATGTACATCAGCACCAGTACGGTGGCGAGGCTTCATCCGGTGATCCGCCTCACCTTTGAAATGCTTGCCTTTCTTTCTTACGGGATGCCTGCTCGGAAGAAATCGATGATGTCCCAGGTACACATTCTTCTTACAATTAGCCAAATATATACTGTCGGTATCGTCCAAACAGTGCGTGCATGCGCGGTATCCCTTGTTTGTCTGTCCTGAAAGGTTACTGAGAGCAGGCCAATCATTGATGGTCACGAACAGCAACGCCTTTAGGTCAAATTCTTCCCCCATGTGCTCATCCCATGCACGTACACCTGTTCCATTCCACAGTTGTAAGAGTTCTTCAACTAATGGCCTTAGGTACACATCAATGTCGTTGCCGGGTTGCTTAGGGCCTTGGATGAGCACTGGCATCATAATGAACTTCCACTTCATGCACAACCAAGGAGGAAGGTTATACAAACATAGAGTCATAGGCCAGGTGCTATGGTTGCTGCTTTGCTCCCCAAAAGGATTAATGCCATCTGCGCTTAGACCAAACCATACGTTCCTTGTGTCATCTGCAAACTCCTTCCCGTACTTTCTTTCGATTTTTCTCCACTACGACCTGTCAGCGGGTACTCTCACCTTTCCGTGTTTCTTACAGCCTTCTCTGTGCCATCGCATCGCCTTGGCATGCTCTTTGTTTTGGAACAAACATTTCAACCATGGTATTATAGGAGCATACCACATCACCTTGGCAGGAATCTTCTTCCTGGGGCGCTCGCCCTTGACATCACCAGGGTCATCGCGGCTGATCTTATTACGCAATGCACCGCATACCGGGCAAGCGTTCAAATCCTCGTACTCACCGTGGTAGAGGATGCAATCATTAGGGCATGCATGTATCTTATGCACCTCTAACCCTAGAGGGCAGACAGCCTTCTTTGCTTCGTACGTACTCTCGTGCAATTTGTTGTCCTTTGGAAGCATATCCTTTATCATTACCAGCAACTTTCCAAATCCCTTGTCAGATACACCATTCTCTTCTTTCCATTGCACCAATTCCAGTGTGGTGCCCAGCTTTTTCTTATCACCTACGCAATTCGGGTACAACAATTTTTTGTGATCCTCTAACATGCGCTGCAAATTCTTCTCCAAATCACTTGCGCAGTTTCTCTTTGCATCGGCAATGGCCCGACCTAGATCATCAATGGGCTCATCCGATGCCTCTTCTTCAGCTTCTTCCCGCATTGCCGCTCAGCTTCTTCCCTCATTGTTGTATCATCATATTCAGGGAACCCATGGCCAGGATAGTTGTCGTCATCCTCTTCTTCTTCATTGTCTTCCATCATAACCCCTCTTTCTCCATGCTTGGTCCAAACATTATAGTGGGGCCTAAAACCGGACTCAAACAGGTGGACATGAATGGTTCTTGACGTAGAGTAATTGTAACCATTCTTATAGCCAGCACATGGACAAGGCATAAAACCATCCACTCACTTGTTTGCCTCAGCCGCAAGCAGAAAAGTACGCACACCATTAATGAACTCAGGAGAGCATCGGTCATCGTACATCCATTGTCGGCTCATCTTCAATACACAACACCGAAAACATCAAATTAATACAATACATAAAGTTCATACATAAAGATCATAGAACACTTAAATGCAACAAACAAATAACTCTCTAGCTAAAGAATTTAAATGCAACAACAAATGCGATCAAGATCGCAACTAAGGTAACAATTGATCCAACAGCATAATGATACCAAGCCTCACTATGAATGGCATATTTTCTAATCTTTCTAATCTTCAAGCGCATTTTCTCCATCTTAATCTTGTGATCATCGACGACATCGGCAACATGCAACTCCAATTCCATCTTCTCCCCCTCAATTCTTTTCAATTTTGCCTTCAAATCCCCGTTTTCTCTTTCAACTAAATTTAACCTCTCGACAATAGGGTCGGTTGGAATTTCCGGTTCAACTACCTCCTTCATACAAATATCTATGTCAACTTGATGGGCATAATTTGTCATAAACACGAAATGCAATGAATAGTTTTAAAAGAGAATATACCACATCCGAATCATAACCCGGACGAGGGCTGACGGGGACGGATATCAAAACCATGGCACTATGTATAACAAACAACGTATGGGTAAGTTAATTATACGAGTAACTATATATCCAAATCACACAAACATCAATTTTTTATATAAAACTTCATGAACAAGAGGCTCACCACAAGGTGGTGCCGGCGACGGGACGTTGCGAGCGATCGATGGTGGTTATGACGGAGATTTAGAAGGTACAAAGTAAACCACACCTACATATGCAAACTAAGTGTTATTTTTGACCTCAAATTGCATATAAATCAAATACTAGCACATATATATAATTCCTCCCAAATTACTAAATTCAAAAATCAATCACTATATAAAGCATTGAACGAGCTAATCTAGCAATGAGAGATGAAAGGAAAAAAGTTGCTAACCTTTGTGATCATTTGAATGTATGGGGGCCTTCAAATCTTGACAAATTTTGGGCAAAATGTGTGATGAGCTTGAGAGGAAGAGGGAAAAGAACAGAGAGGAGAGGAGAAAGGGGAAGAACAGAGCGAGCTCGGGTGGATGAAGGGTCTATGTAGGACGACCTTTAGTACCGGTTCGTGATACGACCCGGTACTAAAGGTGCTGGAGGGGACCCAGACTGACAACATCCTGCCACCACTCTCATTAGTACCGGTTTGTGGCACGAACCAGTGCTAAAGGTTCGCCACGAACCGGTACTAATGAGAGCGGCCCGGCTAGCCGTTGGAACCGGCACTAATGGACACATTAGTGCCGGCTCAAATTCAAACTGGCACTAATGTGCTTCACGTTTGACCCTTTTTCTACTAGTGTTATCATTTTTTATATTATACATGTGTTCATAATGTTTGCGAGTACATTCAAAAGTACTCACTGGCTTGTCCCTGGCTATTGTCTTGGCCAGATTTCTTGCATGGAGAGGAGCATCGCGATGACAACCCCGGAACTTACGCAATGGTGATAGCAGCCTCGTGAAGATAGGAGTTATCCAGGTCAGCTGTTCCTGTGGGAAATGGAGCCCCATAGACGCTGATGATCCGCAAACCGCTTCCGCCATCAACCATTAGAAACCATTTGTTGTACTAATAGGCCAGAATGGTCTTGTACTACTCATTTTGTATTTTGCTTGGAGTTTCTGTATGAAGTCGGTGTCTCATCAGCTAACAGTAATCCTAGGGCTGGTGAGCATAAGGGCCATTTTCTGGGAAATTAATATCCTGAAAATCCGGTCCCGACATCAAAGCCATGAGAATTTCCATTGATGAGTGCAAGTAAAGAACCACTAGGATGCATGCTAAAAAGGATTGCTTTGTGAAAGCGTGGTCTTCTAGTTTTCATGATAATAATGATGAAGATCTAAAAGTGATTGATGTGTCTCCTATCAAATCTTTGTTTTCCAATATGAATCTTGATAAAGATGGGACTGGAGATGATTCAACTTTAGTTAAAAGGCGTCCCAATGATTCAGAGTTTTAGATCTTGATGCTAAAATGAATAAAAGTGGGATTGAAGAGGTCAAAACTTTACATAGCAATGAACCCACTATTTTGGATTTCAAGGAATTTAATTATGATAATTGCTCTTTGATAGATTGTATTTCCTTGTTGCAATCCGTGTTAAATTCTCCTCATGCTTATGATCAAAATAAAGCTTTTACTAAACATATCGTTGATGCTTTAATGCAATCCTATGAAGAGCTTGAACTAGAAGTTTCTATTCCTAGAAAACTTTATGATGAGTGGGAACCTACTATTAAAATTAAGATTAAATATTATGAATGCTATGCTTTGTGTGATTTGGGTGCTAGTGTTTATACGATTCCAAAAACTTTGTGTGATATGTTATGTTTCCGTGAATTTGATGATTGTTCTTTAAATTTGCACCTTGCGGATTCCACCATTAAGAAACCTATGGGAAGGATTAATGATGATTTTATTGTTGCAAATAGGAATTATGTGCCCATAGACCATTCCTTAGAACGATTGGTGCAATTATTGACATGAAAGAAGGAAATATTAGATTCCAATTTCCATTAAGGAAAGGCACGGAACACTTTCCTAGAAAGAAAATTAAATTTCCTTATGAATCAATTATGAGATCCACTTATGGATTGCATACCAAAGATGACAATACCTAGATCTATTCTTGCCTTTATGCCTAGCTAGGGGCGTTAAACGATAGCGCTTGTTGGGAGGCAACCCAATTTTATTTTTGTTCTTTACTTTTTGTTCCTGTTTAGTAATAAATAATTTATCTAGCCTATGTTATTATTGTGTTTTTTATGTTTTAATTAGTGTTTGTGCCAAGTAAAGCCTTTAGGATTTTCTTGGGTGATTATTGTTTGATCTTGCTGAACAAAACAGAAAGTATGCGCTCACAAAAATAATTTTATTTTTTTACCAAGAGCGATAAAATACCAACGCCAACTGCAGTTGATCAATATACAAATTATTTAGGTCGTCCTAATTTTTCAGAAGTTTTGGAGTTACAGAAGTATTCGAAACCTCAAGATTGCTACAGACTGTTCTGTTATGACAGATTCTGTTTTTCGTGTGTTGTTTCCTTATTTTGATGAACTATGGCTAGTATCGGGGGGTATGAACCATAGAGAAGTTGGAATACAATAGATTTAACACCAATATAAATAAATAATGAGTTAATTACAGTACATTAAAGAGGTGGTTTGTTTTCTTATAGTAACGGAGCTCATGAGATATTTTGTTGAGTTTTGTGTTGTGAAGTTTTCAAGTTTAATTTTTGGGTAAAGATTTGATGTACTTTGGAAAAAGGAGTGGCAAGAGCCTAAGCTTGGGGATGCCCAAGGCACCCCAAGGTAAAGTTCAAGGACAACCAAAAGCCTAAGCTTGGGAATGCCCTGGAAGGCATCCCCTCTTTTGTCTTCGTCCATCGGTAACTTTACTTGAGGCTATATTTTTATTCACAACATGATATGTGTTTTGCTTGGAGCATCTTGTATGATTTGAGTCTTTGCTTTTTAGTTTACCACAATCATCCTTGCTGTACACCCTTTTGGGAGAGACACACATGAATCGGAATTTATTAGAATACTCTATGTGCTTTACTTATATCTTTTGAGCTAGATAATTTTGCTCTAGTGCTTCACTTATATCCTTTTAGAGCCCGGTGGTGGTTTTATTTTATAGAAGTTATTGATCTCATGCTTCACTTAATTATTTTGAGAGTATTTTAGAACAGCATGGTAATTTTCTTTGGTTATAAAATTAGTCCTAATATGATGGGCATCCAAGATGGGTATAATAAAAACTTTCATATAGAGTGCATTAAAAACTGTGAGAAGTTTGATACTTGATAATTGTTTTGAGATATAAAGATGGTGATATTAGAGTTGTGTTAGTTGAGTAATTGTGAAATTGAGTAATACTTGTGTTGAGGTTTGCAAGTCCCGTAGCATGCACGTATGGTAACCGTTGTGTGACAAATTTGAAGCATGAGGTGTTCTTTGATTGCCTTCCTTATGAGTAGCGGTCGGGGACGAGCGATGGTATTTTCATACCAATCTATCCCCATAGGAGCATGCGCGTAGTGCTTGGTTTTGATGACTTGTAGATTTTTGCAATAAGTAAGTGAGTTCTTTATGACTAATGTTGAGTCCATGGATTATACGCACTCTCACCCTTCCACCATTGCTAGCCTCTCTTGTGCCGCGCAACTTTTGCCTGTACCATAAACCCATCATTTACCTTCCTCTAAATAGCCACCATACCTACCTATTATGGCATTTCCATAGCCATTCCGAGATATATTGCCCTGCAATTTTCCACTGTTCTGTTTATTATGACACGCTTCATCATAGTCATATTGCTTTGCATGATCATGTCACTAGTAGAAAAAGGACCTAATGTGAGACACATTAGTCTCGGTTTGATTTTGGCCCGGTACTAATGGCACCATTAGTGCTGGTTCGAACGGCTATGCATTAATGTCGGTTCGTGTTGAACCTTTAGTACCGGTTCGTGCCACGAACCGGTCCTAAAGGGGTGGTGGCAGGCTGGCGTCAGGTCGGGGCTCCATGATTACCTTTAGTACTGGTTCGTGGCACAAACCGGTACTAAAGGGCTAACCTTTAGTACCGGTCCGTGCCATGAACCGGGACTAAAGGGGTCTGACCTATAGTCCCGGTTGGAGACACAAACCGGGACTATAGGGCAATTTTCAAACTCTACCACCCCCCGGTGTATCGCCATTTCAGTTTTAAAAAAATCAGAAGAAAATGATAAAACTTCAGAAAATAAAATCCTTCGAGAGGTAGTTATATTACTACACCTACTAGTTATGAAAATTTGAAAACTTAAATTTGGACATGTTTTGCAAAAAGTGTAGGGAAAATGTAAAACAGCTATAACTTTTGCATACGATGTCGGAAAAAAACGTATAATATATCAAAAAATTCAGCATGAAAATACGTATCCAATTTTGACGGCCTATGGCCTGTTTGCAATTTTTTAGAATCCTCAAATTCCAAAAGGAAAAAAAGATATGCTCAAATTTCAGTTTTTTTAATTTTGGTCAAACTATGGTCAAACTACTTATTCTAGAAGTATTAATGTTACTACATAATTATTCAAGAATATTAGTTTTACTAAATAATTATTTCAATTTTTTGAACTTTGGTCAAATCTGGTCAAACTATGGTCAAACTGTGGTCAAACTATGGTCAAACTTATTCAAGAAATATTAGTGTTACTAAATAATTACTGTTTTTAGAATAATAGTTTCAAACTCAAATGGTGAAACGAGTGACCTAATGCTCAAGCTAAACGGCTGAGGGTTAATAGGATTGAAAGTTTACATTTGTCATGAAAACAAGTGCAGACTTGGAAAGTAGGGGAATAGAACTCCGAAGTTAAGCGTTCTCAGGCTGGGGGAGTGAGAGGATGGGTGACCGACCGGGAAGTTAGATGATTTGGAATGAGTGATCCACACTTGAGCAGTTAAGAGGGGTGATTAGAGACTAAATCATCAAATAATTCAATTCAGAAAATTGAAAATCGAAAAAAAATCAAAAAATATTTCCAAAATTTTCAAAAAAAAATTCAAAAAAACCTTTAGTACCGGTTGGTAACACCAACTGGTACTAAAGGTCCCCCATGCCACGGCGCGAGCTCACGCCACGTGGTGGGCCTTTAGTGGCGGTTCGTGCCGAACCGGTACTAAAGGGGGGGCCTTTAGTGCCCACACTTTAGTGCCAGTTACAGAACCGGCACTAAAGGCCCTTACGAACCGGTTTTAAAGCTTCGTTTTCTACTAGTGTAGTTGATATCATATTTGTGGCATGACCACCATTCATAATTTTTCATACATGTCACTCTTGATTCATTGCACATCCCGGTAAACCGCCGGAGCTATTCACATAGAGTCATATTTTGTTCTAAGTATCGAGTTGTAATTCTTGAGTTGTAAGTAAATAAAAGTGTGATGATCTTCATTACTAGAGCATTGTCCCATGTGAGGAAAGGATGATGGAGACTATGATTCCCCCACAAGTCGGGATGAGACTCCGAAAAATAAATAAATAAGAAAAGAGGACATAAAAAAGGAGAAGGACCAAACAAAAAATGAGATAAAAGGAGAGAAGGGGCAATGTTACTACCCTTTTTCCACACTTGTGCTTCAAAGTAGCACCATGATCTTCATGATAGAGAGTCTCTTATGTTGTCACTTTCATATGCTAGTGTGAATTTTTCATTATAGAACTTGGCTTGTATATTCCAATGATGGGCTTCCTCAAATTGCCCTAGGTCTTCATGAGCAAGCAAGTTGGATGCACACCCACTTAGTTTCTTTTGTTGAGCTTTCATACACTTATAGCTCTAGTGCATCCGTTGCATGGCAATCCCTAATCACTCACATTGATATCTATTGATGAGCATCTCCATAGCCCATTAATACGCCTATTTGATATCAAACTATTTTCCTCCTTTTTGTCTTCTCCACAACCACCATTCTATTCCACCTATAGTGCTATGTCCATGGCTCATGCTCATATATTGCGTGAAAGTTGAAAAAGTTTGAGAATGCTAAAGTATGAAACAATTGCTTGGCTTGTCATCGGGGTTGTGTATGGTGGGAGCATTTTGTGTGAAAAAAATGAAGCAAGGCCAAACTATATGATTTTTTAGGGATGAGCTTTCTTTGGCTATATTATTTTGAGAAGACATAATTGCTTGGTTAGTATGCTTCAAGTATTATTATTTTTATGTCAATATTAAACTTCTGTATTGAATCTTTCGGACCTGAACATTCATGCCACAATAAAGGAAATTACATTGAAATTATGTTAGGTAGCATTCCACATCAAAATTTCTGTTTTTATCATTTACCTACTCGAGGATGAGCAGGAATTAATCTTGGGGATGCTTGATACGTCTCCAACGTATCTATAATTTTTTATTGTTCCATGCTATTATACTATCTATTTTGGATGTTTAATGGGCTTTAATATGCTCTTTTATATTATTTTTGGGACTAACCTATTAACCGGAGGCCTAGTGCCAGTTTCTGTTTTTTCGCCTATTTTAGTGTTTCGCAGAAAAGGAATATCAAATGGAATCCAAATGGAATGAAACCTTCACGAGGATCTTTCTTGGAACAAACATAAACCAGGAGACTTGGAGTGGAAGTCTGGAACTCCGCGAGGCTTCCATGAGATAGGAGGGCACGCCCCCCACCCTTATGGGCCCCATAGAGCTCCACCTACGTACTTCTTTCGCCTATATATATACTCGTATACCCTAAAAACATCAGGGAGAGCCACGAAACTACTTTTCCACCACTGCAACCTTCTATACCCATGAGATCCCATCTGGGGCCTTTTCCGTTGATCTGCCGGAGGGGATTCGATCACAGAGGGCTTCTACATCAACATCATAGCCTCTCCGATGATGTGTGAGTAGTTTACCACAGATCTTTGGGTCCATAGTTATTAGCTAGATGGCTTATTCTCTCTCTTTGGTTCTCAATAAAATGTTCTCCTCGATGTTCTTGGAGATCTATTCGATGTAATACTTTTTGCGGTGTGTTTGCCGTGATCCGATGAATTGTGGATTTATGATCAAGTTTATCTATGAATAATATTTGGTTCTTGTCTGAATTCTTATATGCATGATTTGATATCTTTGCAAGTCTCTTCAAATTATCGGTTTAGTTTGGCCTACTAGATTGATCTTTCTTGCAATGGGAGAAGTGCTTAGCTTTGGGTTCGATCTTGCTGTCTCCATTCCTAGTGATAGTAGGGGCAGCAAGGCACGTATTGTATTGTTGCAATCAAGGATAAAAAGATGGGGTTTATATCATATTGCTTGAGTTTATCCCTCTACATCATGCCATCTTCCTTAAAGCGTTACTCTATTCTTATGAACTTAATACTCTAGATGCATGCAGGATAGTGGTCGATGTGTGGAGTAATAGTAGTAGATGCAGAATCGTTTTGGTCTACTTAACATGGACGTGATGCCTATATTTCATAATCATTGCCTACATATTCTCATAACTATGCGCTCTTCTATGAATTGCTCGGCAATAATTTGTTCACCCACCGTAATACATGCTATCATGAGAGAAGCCACTAGTGGAACCTATGGCCCCCGTGCCTCTTTCTTATTATATTGCATCTCTTTTTATTTACATCGCATCTCATTTACTATTTTGCAATCTTTACTTTCCAATCTATACAACAAAAATACCAAAAATATTTATCTTACTATCTTTATCAGATCTCACTTTCGCAAGTGACCCTGAAGGGATTGACAACCCCTTCATCGCGTTGGTTGCGAGGTTCTTGATTGTTTGTGTATGTACTAGGTGACTTGCGTGTTATCTCCTACTGGATTCATACCTTGGTTCTCAAAAACTAAGGGAAATACTTACGCTACTTTGCTGCATCACCCTTTCCTCTTCAAGGGAAAACCAATGCATGCTCAAGAGGTAGCAGTCTGCTCCACCTCAGCCTGGGCGAAGGCCTGAATCCGGCCCGTCCGCCCCTGCAGAAGAAGACCTCGCTGGTTCCGCTCCGGGCCGGCTGCGACCCGGCGGGTCGGCGACCCCCTAGCCTAGGCACTAGGGCGTACTCCCCGCTGACCGCCTCTTTCGCGGCCGGCGCCCTCTTCGGCAACCTCGCTGGCTCGACAGCCGGAGTGGCATGCGGCGTCACCGCCAGCGGCGCCACGCTCGTCGATGCCTAAGGCGCCTCCTCCAAGACGACGTCGCCACCGCCTCCCTCAACCCCCGCATGCTCGACCTCGTTGGTCCGCGGCGGGGTATCGTCCTCAACCACCACGACCTCCTAATCAAGGTCCATGGCATCTGCACCACCGCCTTGGCCGTGCTGCCCCCTCCCCCTCCCCGACGCCGGTATGATGGCCGTCGCTTCCGGCACCGTCTCGGCCGGCATCTCTGGGCATGCCGGTTCGCACCCATGTCGCTGCAGCATTGACCCAGGCCTGGGCCGACGCCGCCTCCAGCTCCGCCTTGGCCATGTTCCGGTCCCGCCAGGCCAGGCCTTCGGTGTCGGCCCGGTCCAGGCCAAGATCCGGATCTGCCGCCTCCTCCTCATCGTCGGTGTTGGTTCGGGTCCTCTGGTACGCAGCGCCCTCGGTGGATGCGGCGTCCACCGCCGCCAGTGCCAGTGAGATCGATGACCTGAAGCTCGGAAGAAGTAAACACACAAGAACCAAGCAGAACCGCGCGACCGCTCAAATTCAAAAAGAAGAAAACTTACCCAGGCACAACCGGAATGGTAGTTCTCGTCGGCCTCGCCAGATGAACGCCACGCCTCCTCTTGGCGGGCGGCTTCGCACCGGCAACCGGGTTCGCTGCACGTTTCACGGCCGGGGCTCAGGGCGCGACGTTGTCCTTCCCGTGCGGACAGCTCGCTGCCGCCGCCCCCCGAGACGACCCAGCGCCAGCCATGCCGCCTCCTCCACCCAGCGCCGCTACACCAGCAATTCGCGTCAGCATCCCCCTCGCCGCCTCGTGCCCGGTGACTCAAGAAACACGGAAGACGAACTTACCTGCACGGTGCCCTATGCCGGCATCGGCGGCTGCCTCCTCCTCCTTGCCATGGGTCGCGGGCTCCTCCGAGCAGACCCGCACCACCTGCGTCGGCGCTCGGTCATAAGGATGCCGGATGGCATTTAGGAGCACCTCCTGCGTCGCGTAAGGACGAACAAGAAGATGTGCAGCGGAAAATTACAGGGACCAGGGACTCACCACGGGTGCCGGGTTTGCCTGGCTGTACGGAGGCTTACCGAACTCCCAGTCGTCCCGTAGCCCGGCCTTGGAGATGTCGTTGACCCGGCGCATGACCTGGTCCGCCCCAGGGCGCAGGTTCGACATGCGGTCTTGGTCCTAAAGTCTGGTCATCTTAACGATGCGGTGGCAGCGCTGCTGCAATGGCAGCACCCGACGCCTGATGAAGGCGGTGATGAGGTCGGTGCCAGTGAGCCCCTCCCGCTCCAGCATCTTCGACACCCGTTGGCACAGGTTGAGGACTTCTTGCGACGGATGCTTGGGGTAGTAACCCTAGTTCTTATGGCGGCGCATCAACGAAGGCCGGCAAGTTGATGCGGTCCGCGCCGAGGTAGCAGACGTAGAAGAAATAATTATGCCACTTCTTGGCAGAGTCCTCCAGTGGCATCTTGGGGTAGTAAGCGCCCTACCACTTGGAGATAATGGCGGCTCCGCAGTCGGACATCTCCTTGGCCCTCGGCCCCGGCTGCTTCAAGGAGAAGAAGCGCACCCAGAGGTCGATCGAGGGCTCGACCCCCAAGTACCCCTCACAGAGGGTGACGAAGCCCGAAAGCTGCACAATGGTGCCTGCGCCAAGATGGTGGGGCTCGAGCCCGAAGAACACCAGGAAGCTGCGGAAGAAGGCGCTTGCGGGAAGGCCGAACCCGCGCTTGAAGTGCGGGTAGAAGACCACGCACTCCGTGCCCTTGGGTCGCGGCCCCGCTCGCCCTGCGGCAGGCGCACAGCGACCTCCGTCTCCCCTGGCAAGCGTCTATTGTTGCGGAGATAGGCGATGTTGTCCAAAGTGGCGGTAGAGCCCATCCACGAGCCTGAAGGAAGCATCATCGATAGAGACAAAGAGGAAGAAAGAAGAAGAACAGAGACGAAGCTCTGCTCGAAGCAGCGTACGCCGCAACGGGCGGCGGTCGCAAAGGGCGGAGAGTGGAGGAAGAGACAGGAGAGCCTGAGCAAGTATGATTTCCACTTCTCCCCTCCACCCAATTTATAACCCACGGTTCGAACGTGGGCAAATGAGATCATTTGCACTCGCCCCTCCCACTTCCCCGCAATAACTGCGCACGTACACGCACAATAACTGCCTAGAGAATGGCAACCGACCCTCGGACGCCACAATAAATCCGCGCGCATGGGCCAAGGGCGCGCGGTGGCGGTCCTCAGCGCATCGCCCCATCCTTTCACGCGCGTGGCCTGTCAGGCCCCTCCGGCTCCCAGGTGCCACGTGGCGCATGCGCGAAGCCCAAAAGATTGCATCAAGATTCAACAGACTCTTCGGTTTCCCTCCCCTGTCGGGATGCCGCGATCCGGCTTCCGGAAGCCGGCACACAATGGGTGTTGTCGGACCCGGCGTTCACAAAAATTCGCCTCCTTAGGGGGGGAACTATGAAGGCCCTCCCACCCGAAGACGGCGGACCTTCACAGCTTTGGAGACTACTGTCGGGGGGCTGAACCCCAGGCAGGCAATGGAACCCGGATCCTTTTCGTAAAAAACGGGGCCAGCAACGCCCCTCAAGCCGGCTCACGCTTGGTCGGGTCTCTCGACCCGGCCAAGCCCCTCGACCCCGCCAAATTCCTCAAACCGGCCCCAAGGGCCGATGCAAGGCAGCCGAACCCGGCGCACCAAGACTTCCCCAACAAGCCAGCTCCCCTTTGGCGTGTTCCTCACCCCAGCCACGGGTTAGCTCCCTGTCGGTGTCAAAACCAGCGGATCTCAGGTAGGGGGTCCCGAACTGTGCGTCTAGGCCGGATGGTAACAGGACGCAAGGGACACGAAGTTTTACCCAGGTTCGGGCCCTCTCGATGGAGGTAAAACCCTATGTCCTGCTTGATTAATATTGATGATATGGGTAGTACAAGAGTAGATCTACCACGAGATCGGAGAGGCCAAACCCTAGATGCTAGCCTATGGTATGATTGTTGTTCTGTATGTTGTCCTACGGATTAAAACCCTCCAGTTTATATAGACACCAGAGAGGGTTAGGGTTCCACAAAGTCAGTTACAATGGTAGGAGATCTGCATATCCGTATCGCCAAGCTTGCCTTCCACGCCAAGGAAAGTCCCTTCCGGACACGGGACGAAGTCTTCAATCTTGTATCTTCATAGTCCAGGAGCCCGGCTGAAGGTATAGTCCGGCCATCCGGACACCCCCTAATCGAGGACTCCCTCTGTAGCCCCTGAACCAGGCTTCAATGATGATGAGTCCGGCGCGCAGATTGTCTTCGGCATTGCAAGGCGAGTTCCTGCTCCAAGTACTTCATAGAAGATTTTAAACACAAAGATAGTGTCCAGCTCTGCAAAATAAGTCTCCACATATTGCCATAGAGAGAATAATATTTACACAAATCTAATCTGCTGACGTATTCCGTAGTGTAACACACCACGGCCAAGCCTTTATCCAGTCGTTTTATTATCCCACCTCAGCGCGTCATGCGAGGCGGTTTCCTTGGCACGTCTTGTTAAAGCAGAGATTGTGTCCCCTTATTCCGGGATTCTCATCAATACGTACGTGGGTAACCCAACCACTTCTAGGACTCCTAGATTATAGGAAAGTCCAAACGGACACGGAGAGGATGCATGATATTCACCCTCTTTATAAAGGGGACAAGGCTCCCATGCTCAATCGAATCCTTCCCCCACCTCAAGCTCAAACGCCCGAAGTTCAGGTCAGGTGCTCCAAACCTTCAGTCATGTCCGGATCTAGCCTTCAAGGCCAATGGATGCCTTCCTCCATCACGGGAGAAGACATCAAAAAGTTGAGGGAGGCCATATATCGGACCGTCGAGATTTTGCATTGGGTGCCTCCTCGAGGGCAGGCTGTCCCAACCCTTGAACCCAACGAGAACGTCGTGTTCGTCTCCCACTTCCTCCGAGGTCTAGGCCTTGCTATGGATCCTTTCGTCACGCGTTTGATGTTTTATTACGGGCTAGACTTCCATGATCTAGCTCCGGACTCCTTTCTTCATATCACGACATTTATTTTTGTGTGCGAGGCCTTCCTCCGGGTTACCCCTCACTTTGGCCTATGGCTCAAGATCTTTAAAGTAAAGCCGAAGATGATCAAGGGGCAACATGCAGCGTGTGGAGGTGCCTCAATACGCAAGATGACGGGAGCTCCGTGGCCCAAAGGTTCCATCCCAGAGGTGTCTAAATTGTGGCAACAGGAGTGGTTCTACATCACGGCTCCTAGAAGTGCCAAGTGGGCGGCTGCCCCTGTTTCCCGCTCGGGCCCTCCACCACAACTGATGTCATGGATCAACAGTGGTCTGAGATGGGGTCCAGCCAAGAACGTGCCTATACTACAAAGCCACATTCGAGATCTCTTCCATGGAGATTTCAGTTTGGTTGCGGTAATACAAGTTATGCTGGTTCGTCAAGTCCAGCCTTGCAAACGCCGGCCTCTTCGCCTGTGGGAGTTCAATCCCGAGGGACCGCGTGTCATTCAAAATTTTCTCGGCCTGACGCACGAGGAGATGTACAAGTCATTCTTCGGACCTCAGGTGGAGTGCCCGGAAATCACCGAGGACGTGGGCCTGAGTAGTAACCGCGCCGCCGAACAGGTAAGGCATCTTCCGGACGAACATACTATCTTTCCCTTGTTACGAAGTTATTTCTGAGAGTTCGCTTTTTGACCAGGACTGGCTAACAAAGGCGAAGTTGATTCGGTGTTCGGCCCCCCTCCCTGAGGGTTTGGAAAATCCGGTATTGGAAAAGATGCTCCAGACCGCACCTTGCCCGGAGCCCTTGAAGGAAGATACTGTGGAGGATAATACGGGCGGACGCGGGCCCCCAACGCTGCCCATTCTAACCGAGGGAGCGAGCGTCTCCATGAAGGAAGACGACCAGAAGAGGAAAAGGACTGCGCCCGGGGATTCGGAAGCCGAAGCTTCCAAACGGGAGAAGAAGTCTCCCACAAAGGGTCCTACCTTGGGGGGTGCTGTTGCCGCACAAAGTCCGCGGGGGATCAATTCTCCCGCGAGTCGTAAGTGACCCGAAATACTTTAATAGTACAGATACGCCCTCTTTTTCTTCTGAAAGAATAACCACCGCATATATTTTGCAGTTCGGGCCTTAGCCCCTCTCAAATGAGCTCGTCTTCGGGGGACCTTCTTCCAGAGATGATGGAGAGCGAAACGCCTCCTCCAGACTCCTCCACTCCGGAAGTGGGCGACCCTGAAGTGTTGTCGCGGAGGGCCTCTCCGAGTCCGGTGAGGCCAGAAGATAATCCCATTGACCCCCGAAGCTCCCAGTGTCCGGCTCCCGAAGAGAGCAGACAAAAGAGTCCGACACCCTCTAGTGTGTGATCAAATGTTCTGAGGGAGTTGGTGGGGCGAGTGGCCATCTCAGATGAACACCATGTGCTGATGAATACGGTGATGGAGAGAATATCATCCGCGAAAGCGGATTGCATGAAGCTTTTATGAGTCTACTGACAGGCTTTGAGGTACGTAAAAGAATGTATGATAGTCCTGCACATGCTAGGTGTGCCCTGTGTAGATAGTAGCCCCTGAGACTCTGGTTGTCGTCGGAAACGACGACGAACAGAGGATCATATTCCCAGGTAATAACCATACTGCCTCTATGTGCAGGTGATGGAAGCTCCGGTGGCTAGCCGGACTAGCGAGTTTGCCCATTTAGAACGGCAGTTGGATGCGGCAAATGCCGACATCGAGCTAGTTAACAAAAGGCTTGACGAGGCACAGGGTAAGTGTCATTATCTGGTAAACGCCACATAGGAAGAGCAGCATGATGCCAGCATCTTTAATATGTTGTGACTGCAGATGGAGCTGCCACTGTTGAAGCCTTGCGGGCAGAACTTGCCCGAGCCAAGGAACAAGCGAGGTTGGGTAATGCGGCTGCTTTGAAGGCGGCCGAAGAGTTGCAAGCCGAGAAGGCCGCGCATGGCGAGAGCCGAGACAAGATGGCCATAGAATTAAAAGCCGCCGCCGACCGTTGCCGGGTTCTTGAAAAGGAAAACCAAGCGAAGGCATCGGACCTTGAGAAGGCTGCTGCGACGAAAAAGACCTCCGCTCTGCTATGAGGGCAAAGAAGGAGGAGCTGCGGGAAGCCGGGGATATTGTAGCTGGGAAATCCTTTATGTTGCGGAGGAAGTTCGGAGATCCACGGTATGCCCCTCTGGATCGGCTGTGGAGTTCGGAGGATGTGTATATGGATTTGGCGGCGAGCGCTGCCGATGCGGCCAAGTACTTCCAGGGTCAGACGGACCGTGAAGTAGACCAGCTGTTTTGGAGACAATTCCATTCTCCCGAGCGTCCACTTTCATTGACTGACCAATTAGCCGAATGGGCCGAACTAAATAGGTTGTCCGGATTCTCCATGAGGTCTGTTGTGGATCAGCTATGGCCGGAAAGGTCAAAACCGAACAACTATTTCAGCTTGGTGCAGCAGTTCCTTGACGTGGTGCCGCGCATTAATGCGATGAAGAGGTCGGCGTGCATAGAGGGCGCACGGATGGCCTTTTCCCGTGTTAAGGCATACTGGGCGGAGATGGATGCTACCAATGTTGCAGCGCGAGATTCGGCTATAGGTCGAAAGGCTGCTGAGCACTACTTTGAAGAAGTTCTTGAGGGTGGCCGTTTGATAGAGACCCAGTGCTCAAAAAATATTATGTTTGAGTGATATGTAATCTCATTGTAAGCGAAATGCTTTTATAAATTTTTATAAGGCTATTTTTATACTTTTGCCTGAAAGTAATATGATGCCTCCTGGGCGGCCGTTTATGTATACATGTGTATAACCTGAAAGATTGCAGTCGTCGGCTTCAACCCCCACGCATATAATGCGGAGGTGCTCGCAAAAACACGCGTTCACACTTAACCCAACGTCTTGGTCCTATTAAGGAGGTGATAGCGGAGCGAGCGAGGCAACCGGACTATAATGCTTTAGCACTTTCACTTAGCCATAGGAGTTTGACAGTGGGGCTACTAGATAGCCCCTGGTGGCTCCGCACTCTCCCGATTCCGGGGTGCGTACATGCCTGGCCGGAAAATGGCCCTTCGTTAAGGCGGAGGAATTCTAACATTCCCACAGGTCATCGAGTGGTTGACCAGTCTCACGCTATATCATGACAGTCAGTTTTTGGCTTTCTCTACTGAGGTGCTCGTCCGGATGAACCAGGGCACAATCGCAGTAGTTCTCCTGGTGCTACCTTAGCCGGTAAAGCGGAACGTAAGGCACCAAAACACAGGAGCCGGGCAAACCCAACATTTGACCAAAGACAATGATTCGGAGCTGATGCATATAGGGCCAAACTCGCGACGCCGAACACTCCCTAAGGTATTCGGTCTTTGTGGTATAAACCGGGCCTAAATAATGGCCTTTGTAAGAAGCCCCTTGTGTCCAGGTACGTGCATTGTTCTGGCGTGGCCACATGACAAGACATCAGCATCCTTCTCAACGGTGGATATGTATCAACAAGAGATAGTAAAAAAGGTTTACGCAGGGTCTTAATCTAAAAAGAATCCTTGGAGCGGGTCCCTGCTGCACGTCTGCGCCTGTGTCTCCGTTGTGCCGTATCCTGGACGGGTGTAGCACGATGATCGTCTGTAAAAGAGAGAAAGTTAAGTGAAAAAGTTGTCGTGCAAAAAGATAGTTTTTAAAGAAACCATGTATAATTCAAGATGATAAGAAATTGTCACTCATCTGCACGTGTTGAGCCCCTTATATTGACAAATAGGGGTGTGACCATTTATTCGGTATAAGTAGTGGCGCCGAACTCGATTAGTTGTATCTGAGGTCTTGACGACCTATTGGATGCTTTCGCTTGTCCGGGTGCCTTTAGTGTGCGGCTGCCAAGGCAGCCTCACTCTCTTCGGCGCGCAGAGATCGCATGATATTTCCGTGCACTATGATGATGCCACGTGGACCGGGCATCTTGAGTGTGAGGAAGGCGTAGTGTGGTATTGCATTAAAGCGAGCGAAAGCTTCACGTCCGAGCAGTGCTTGATAGCCACTTTGAAACGGAGCGATGTGGAAAGTTAAATGCTCACGACGGAAGTTATCGGGGGAGCCGAATATAACTTGTAGTAGGAGGGAGCCCGTACAACGAGCCGCTGGGCCTGGCGTTACTCCTTTAAAGGTAGTATTGCTATGGAGAATTTGTGTTGGGTCTAACCCCATCCCGCGGATTGTATCTTGATATATTAGGTTTAGGCTACTGCTGCTGTCCATCAAGACTCTTGTGAAGTGATATCCGCCAATTACTGGGTCTAATACCAGGGCAGCCCATCCTGCGTGTCGGATACTTGCTGAGTAATCGCGATGGTCGAAAGTGATCGGTTGAGACGACCAGTGGCAGGACTTCATGGTGACAAGCACTTGGGTATATTTTCCTGGGAGTGCCGCATTGTTTTTTCCTTGATTACGTGTAACACGTTTACTGTTTTGACTTCTGGTGGAAATTTCTTTTGTTCCCCCATGTCTTGCTTGGGGGGCTTGTCCTCGTCTTCACTTGGTGTATCCTCCCCCTTGTGTACGGCGTTGAGCTTGCCGGACTGCTTGAAGACCCAACATTCTCTGTGGGTATGATTAGCAGGTTTACCAGGGGTACTATGATCTGACATACTTGGTCCAGAATTTTGTTGAGGCTGGACAATTCATCCCTAGTGCCTTTAGGGGGCGGCTTTTGACCTGGCCAAGAGCTTTTGAATCCGACATTTACTGTCGTGCCCTTCGTGCTGTCTTCTTTATTCTGGCGTTTGTTATTGCTGTTTCACCATGATTTCCCGTTTCCATCTCTAACTTCAGATGTACTGGGGTCGCTGGTGCTGCATCTGGCTAGCCAGCTGTCCTCACCCGCGCAAAAGCGGGTCATGAGGTTTGTTAATGCGGCCATCGTTCTCGGCTTATTTTGGCCGAGGTGTCTGGCGAGCCATTCGTCACGGACGCTATGCTTGAAAGCTGCCAAGGCTTCAGCGTCCGGACAGTCGACAATCCGGTTCTTTTTAGTAAGAAACCTGTTCCAAAGCTTTCGGGCTGACTCTCCGGGCTGTTGAGTTATATGACTCAAATCGTCCGCATCCGGAGGTCGGACATAAGTCCCTTGAAAATTTGCCCGAAAGGCGTCTTCGAGCTCTTCCCAACTTCCAATGGAGCTTTCGGGGAGGCCTTTGAGCCAGTGACGAGCTGGCCCTTTGAGCTTGAGGGGTAGGTACTTGATGGCGTGGAGATCATCTCCTCGAGCCATATGGATATGAAGGATGTAGTCCTCAATCCAGACCCCAGGGTCTGTTGTTCCGTCGTATGCCTCTATGTTTACGGGCTTGAATCCCTCTGGAAATTCGTGGTCCAGCACCTCATCGGTGAAACATAGGGGGTGTGCGGCACCCCTGTAGCTGCGTGTACCGCATTGTTCGGATGTTTGTTTTGTTGCATTGTATGCTGGGGCGCGCTTGCGTGGTCCATAGATGGATCTTGTTGCGCCGTCCTTTGGATGCGAGACCTCACATGGGTCGCGTATTATATTGTGAGCGGCGTTGTATGCCGCTCTGTGTTGGTAGAGGGGTCATCTATCCGACCAGGTGGGTGCTTTGATATTTGGTTGTGGGGGTTCTGAGGCCTCCTCATCGAATTCGGGTAGCAGCTTCCGCTGTGGGTAGCTTTTGGAGGGGCGATTGTCGCCGTACCTTGCTGTAGTGTTGAGTATTTTACTCCATCTGATTTGGAGTGTGTCTTGCACGGCCTTGAGCCTTTGCTTCTGCTTTTCCAGACTCCTCGCGGTGGCAACTAGCCTTTTACGGGCAGTCTGCTGCTCCGGGTGTCTGTCCGGTGTTATGTCGTCCGGACCATTATCCTTGATAGGATTTGTTTGTTCGGTTTGATTATCCGGATTACCGTTGTCCGGCAGCGGTTCGCCCTGCTCCAGCGCTGGGTTTGTGTGATTGGTATTTCTGTCGAGGCGGGATTTGGGGTGGCGCTTGCGTCGCCGCTTTGACTGCTTTTCAAGGGAATAAGCCTTCGGTGCGTCCTTCCACTCATCGTCGTCATCTTTTGGTGCGTCCACCATGTATACGTCATATGACGAGGTGGTGTTCCAGGGCCCAATAGGCGCTTTTTCTTCATTGTCTCCTTCATCGGCGTCCATACCGTCGATGTCTTCGGAGTTGAAGTCGATCATGTCGGTTAAATCGTCGACAGTGGCTACAAAGTGGGTGGTGGGTGGGCTTTGAATTTCTTCATCGTCCGCATCCCAATCTCGTTGACCGTAGTCTGGCAGGGCTCTCCTGATAAAGAGAGAGACTTTAGTGATTTTATAATATCGCGAAAGGGCGAGTGCTGAAAGATGTCCGCGGAAGTAAACTCCATGATCGGCGCCCGATCGGATTCGACCGGCAGAGGCACGAATGGTTCGGAGTCCGGAGAGGAGTCCGGCTCCTTGGAATCATGACTCTCACGGAGTGCAGGGCTGGTGTTCGGCTCGATCGCCATTAGGATTGCAGCCCCCGAGGCAGCGTCCAACCACCCATCCTCGATCGGCGGGGTTGGCTCTAAATTAAGGGTCGAAGCCGATGCGAGTGCGGCCTTCAGGGCACTGTTAGGCAGCAGAGCTAGATCATGCTCTTCGTGGGAGTGCGGCGCGCTCAGCAGTGGCTCGAATCCGTCGAAGATCAAGTCCCCACGGATGTCAGCCGTGTAGTTTAAACTTCAAAATCTGACCTGACGGCCAGGGGCATAGCTTTCGATCTGCTCCAGATGGCCAAGTGAATTGGCCCGCAGTGCAAAGCCGCCGAAGACAGAGATCTGTCCGGGTAGACAAGTTTCACCCTGGACCGCATCACTATCAATGATCGTAGGAGCCATCAAGCCTGATGGCGACGATACAGAGGAACTCTCAATGAAAGCACCAATGTCGGTGTCAAAACCGGTGGATCTTGGGTAGGGGGTCCCGAACTGTGCGTCTAGGCCGGATGGTAACAGGAGGCAAGGGACACGAAGTTTTACCCAGGTTCGGGCCCTCTTGATGGAGGTAAAACCCTACATCCTGCTTGATTAATATTGATGATATGGGTAGTACAAGAGTAGATCCACCACGAGATCGGAGAGGCTAAACCCTAGAAGCTAGCCTATGGTATGATTGTTGTTGTGTATGTTGTCCTACGGAGTAAAACCCTCCAGTTTATATAGACACCGGAGAGGGTTAGGGTTACACAAAGTCGGTTACAATGGTAGGAGATCTGCATATCCGTATCGCCAAGCTTGCCTTCCACGCCAAGGAAAGTCCCTTCCGGACACGGGACGAAGTCTTCAATCTTGTATCTTCATAATCCAGTAGCCCGGCTGAAGGTATAGTCCGGCCATCCGGACACCCCCTAATCCAGGACTCCCTCACTCCCATCCCATCCTGGTCGTATGATGGGATGAGTCTTCATTCAAAGATGAGCAAGGCAACAGTTCCCCTCCCATGCCTCTAGTCAGCTGGGGCGTGGCAATAGTGCCCCACCTACCCGCTGACCAGGGTTGGCGTGGCTACAGTGCACTCATCGTCAAGCGGCAACCCGATGGGGTGCCACTGTAGCAGGCTCGACCCGGCCACTCCCTGACGACCGACAAGACGACAAACAGTGCCCCTAGACTCATGGGTCCGGCACCTGGAGAACCCGGCTAGTCCTGACAACCGGTGGGTCCCAGCACCGGCTTCCCAGACGATGACAACCCGGCCCCATGGCCTTGTAACATTACCATTGTACCCCTAGGGGTTGCCCTATAAAAACCCCAGGAGCCCTCATGCATGGAGGGAGATCAACTCACTTAGACACCAACACATCTAGGAGAGGGAGCAGCCTAAGCACTGGCCAGCCTTTCTTCTTCCATACAGCTCTAGGAGCAGTTCTGTACTGTCACATACAAACTACACTCGGCAGGACTAGGGGTGTTATCTCTCCGGAGAGCCCCGAACCTGGGTATGTCTAGCGTCCCATGCTCGCTCATGCCGACCTCGCCTCTGGAGCCCACCAGTGCCCTCAAGCATCCTCCTCTCTTTAGCCATCCCTTGGCATCTGCCGTGCGCCCACCATGACACTTTGATTGCCCAATAAGCTTTATGTTCTAATTCACGAGGTAAGTAAAATGCTTTTCCATAAACCATTTTATAAGGATACATACCCATAGCATTCTTATAAGCAGTTCTATAAGCCCATAATGCGTCATCAAGCTTCTTAGACCAATTCTTTCTAGATCTACTAACAATCTTTTGCAAGATCAATTTAATTTCTCTATTGCTCAATTCTACTTGACCACTAGACTGACGATGATAAGGAGATGCAATTGTGTGGTTGACATCATATTTAGCAAGCATTTTATAGAAAGCACCATGGATGAAGTGTGAACCACCATCATTCATTAAATATCTAGGGACTCCAAACCTCGGAAAAATAACTCCTTTAAGTATTTTAATAGAAGTGTTATGATCACCACTGCTAGTTGGAATAGCTTCTACCCACTTAGTAACATAATCAATAGCAACTAAAATATGTGTAAACCTATTAGAGGAAGTAAAAGGTCCCATATAATCAAAGCCCCAAACATCAAATGGTTCAATAACAAATGAGTAAGTCATAGGTATTTCCTGACGTCTACTAATATTACCAATTCTTTGACATTCATCACAAGACAAGACATACTTACGAGAATCCTTGAAGAGAGTAGGCCAATAAAAACCAGATTGTAATACCTTGTGTGTGGTTCTATCTCCATCATGGTGTCCTCCATAGGCCTTAGAGTGACACTTGCGTAGATCTGTTCATGTTCATGCTCAGGTAGACAACGTCTAATAACACCATCTACTCCTTTATAAAGGTGTGGGTCATCCCAAAATTAATTTCTTTAATCATAGAAAAACTTTTTATTTTGCTGGTATGTGAAACTAGGTGGTATAAATTTAGCAACAATGTACTTAGCATAATCAGCATACCATGGAGCATTATGAGAAGCATTTATTATAGTTGATTGTTCATCAGCAAAGCTATCATCTATAGGTAGTGGGTCATCAAGAACATTTTCTAACCTAGACAAGTTGTTCGCTACGGGGTTCTCAGCACCCTTTCTATCAATAATATGCAAATCAAATTCTTGTAGCAAGAGTACCCATCTAATAAGTCTAGGTTTAGCATCTTTATTTTCCATAAGATATTTAATAGCAGCATGATCGGTGTGAAGAGTTACTTTGGAATCAACAATATAAGATTATCACAAGCAAAAACAACTGCTAAAAATTCTTTTTCAGTAGTAGCATAATTTCTTTGAGCACTGTCTAGAGTTTTACTAGCATAATGAATAGCATTCAATTTCTTATCAACCCTTTGCCCTCGAATAGCACCAATAGCATAATCACTAGCATCACACATAATTTCAAAGGGTAGGTTCCAGTCAGGTGGTTGAACAATAGGTGCAGAAATTAAGGCTTTTTAAGTATTTCAAAGGCTTCTACACAACCATCATCAAAAACAAATGAAACATCTTTTTGCAAGAGTTTTGTGAGAGGCCTAGAAATTTTAGAGAAGTCTTTAATAAATTTCCTATAGAAACCAGCATGACAAAGTAAACTTCGTATACCTTTGATATCTATAGGACACGGCATTTTTTCAATAGCATCTACTTTAGCTTTGTCAACTTCAATACCTCTTTCAAAAATTTTATGCCCCAAAACAATACCTTCATTAACCATAAAGTGGAACTTTTCCCAATTCAAGACAAGATTAGTTTCTTCAGATCTCTGCAAAACTCGATCAAGATTGCTCAAGCAATCATCAAAAGAAGTTCTATAAACGGAGAAATCATCCATGAGAGCCTCAACAATCTTTTCATAAAAGTCAGAGAATATAGCAGTCATACATCTTTGAAAGGTAGCAGGTGCATTGCCTAAACCAAAAGGCATACGTCTATAAGCAAAAGTACCATAAGGGCAAGTAAAAGTAGTCTTTTTCTTGATCCTCTTTTGACACATGTATTTTGAGAAAAACCAGAATAACCATCTAGAAAGCAAAAGTGTGTATGCTTGGACAATCTTTCTAGCATTTGATCAATAAAGGGTAGAGGGTAATGATATTTTCTAGTGGCTTTGTTTAGTTTTCTAAAATCAATTACCATTCTATAACCCATAAAAATTCTTTGTTGGATCAATTCATTCATATCATTAGGAACAACAGTAATACCTACCTTATTAGGGACACAATGAACAGGACATACCCATCTACTATTAGCAATAGAATAAATTATACCTGCTTCTAGAAGCTTTAATATTTCATTTCTTACTACTTCTTTCATCTTTGGATTCAACCATCGTTGATGATAAACAACTGGTTTAGCATCAAGCTCCATATTAATTTTGTGCTGACATAGAGTGGGACTAATGTCCTTAAGATCATCAAGAGTATATCCAATAGCAGCGCGGTGCTTCCTCAGAGTTTTCAATAATTTCTTTTCTTCATGCTCTGAAAGGTTAGCACTAATAATAACAGGATATATCTTCTTTTCATCAAGATAAGCATATTTCAAATTATCAGGTAATTGCTTAAGCTCAAACACGGGATCACCCTTGGATGGAGAAGGATCCCTGAGAATATCAACAGGCAAGTTGTGTTTCAAAATAGGCATTTGGTTAAAGAATATTTCATCTAATTCCTTCCTTTCATTCATAAACATATCATTTTCATGGTCTAGCAAATATTGTTCTAAAGGATCAGTAGGAGGCACGGCAATAGAAGTAAGACCAACAATTTCATCCTTACTAGGCAATTCTTTATCATGGGGTTGTCTATGAAATTTAGAGAAATTAAAATCATGAGACACATCACTACAAAAAAATACACTTCTGTGATGATACGTGTTTGTCATAGTAGGTCACGTTTTCTGTCATGCATGTACATCCATGACGATTTTATGACAGAATCAAGATAGTCATACTTGTGCTGTCATAGAAGTGTTCCATGACATTACCAAAATTATCATCACAGAAGTGTCCACTTCCATGACGAAAAATCGTGCGTCACAGAAGTGCTTTCATCAAGGGTGATCGACAAGTGGCATCCACCGTAATAGAATGTCGTTAAGCTATTGGGTCCGGTTTTGGATCCGATAACCCGTTAACAGCGCGGACCAATGGCGATTTTCCACGTGTAGAATCATCATTGGCTGGAGGAAACACATGTTAGCTCTCCATTGGCACAGTGTCACTCATCCAATGGGCGAGATGCGCTTATGAAATGTTGACACGTGGACCGGCCCAAAAGTGGCCCATAAAGTTTAAATGGGCCGGCCCAACTAAAGGCCCACAAGATTTTGTGGTCCATAATGGGCCGGCCCAGCAAAAGGCCCATGAGATTTTGCGGACCATAATGGGCCGGCCCAGCTAAAGGCCCACAAGATTTTGCAGGCCATAATGGGCCGGCCCAGCTAAAGGCCTGCGAGATTTTGCGGACCATAATGGGCCGGCCCAGGTGAAGGCCCACAAGATTTTTGTGGACCATAATGGGCCGGCCCAGCTAAAGTCCCAAGAGATTTCGCCAACATTAATGGGCCGGCCCAGCTGTAGGCCCACAAGATTTTGAGGACCCTAGTAGGCCGGCCTATTAACTGGCTGCCATGTTTTGGGCCAAATGCCGGACCATATTTGATCTGGTCCATTAATGGTCTGCCATGTTCCAGGCCTAACAACGGCCCATATGAGATCTGGCCCGTTAAAAGCCTACCACCTTCTGGGCCAAATTACGGCCCAGATCTGGTCTGGCCCTTTGAGAGGCTTTGGGCTAAATTATGGCCCATATCAGATTCGGCCCGTCAACTGGACGCTATGCTTTTGGGCCCACTTGATAAAGGCCCATTTAGTAATTCGTCCTGATATTAGTTTCGGCATGTTAAAGGCTCGTTTAACATTTCGGCCCTATATATATTTCGGCCTGTTAAAAGCCCGTCATATAGTTGGGCCTAACTACAGCCTCGTTTGCATCCGGCCTGCTCACAGACGATAATCTGATTGGGCCAAACAAGGACCGAGACAAATTCTGCCTGTTATAAGCCCATGATTTGATTAGCACAATCATGGGCCGGGGTCTATTTTGGCCTGCTCCCGGCCCGTAAGATGTTCGGCACTTTTCAAGCCCAACCTACTTTTCAGCCTCCTAAAAGCCCACTGAGTTTTCTTGGGAAAATAGGGCCGGCGGTTTACTCGGCCTATTAAAGGCCCGAATCTACTAGTGGGCCAGTTTACATTTAGGCCTGTTAACGGACCAAGATGATGGGGCCCATGATGCGGATCATACATAGTGATTTGCATGACGGCCCGATTATGTACCGTAATTTTACGGTTTGGCCGGTTTACTGCGAAGACAGGATATATATATAGTAAAATAACTGCAGCATCGTGAATAAGAAAAAAACCTAGACTATACAATAAGGAAATTATGGCATATTACATCCACTGGGCATCAAAGTTTGCCACTATGATAATAAAGCACAAGCAGACAGCAGATTACATACACTGGGCATCAATGATCGCCACCAGTGCAGTTAGACACGCCGAAAAAATAATATACAAAACCGACAGCACTTCAATAGAGATCAAGAAAGGTTAGCCCTGCTCACGAGCTGCAGCGCAAGTAGCTGAGCAAGCTGATGAGACTGCACTTGTTTGACACTTATATCCTCCTCACTCTGAAAGATAAACAAGCAGACAGATGACAGGTTTTGCACATATATCACATTTCTTACTGACGAATAAAGTGACACAGTTTAAAATAGCATTAACACAATATGGTATCGTTCAGGTCAAGACATGGCAGGAAATGACATTGTGAAGGAGTTGGCAGCTTCATGACACCACTGGATTATAGATCAAAAACTCATAAGTATCAATGGTTAGTGTGCTGTCAATTTATCCCATTTCAGATTGGCAAAATAAGATCACTTGCTCTGTATAGTTTAATTTACATGGTATGAAGAAGGAACTTGGTTGTACAACTGAAAACTTAAATTGAGAAGGACAAAATTTTGTTTATGAAGTGCATAATAAACTTTAAACACGCAATTTGATGCAAACACCAAAAATAAACAGTTGTTGCAGTCATGCCTAACCAAATATACACAACAAAGTTTGAAGGCTTGAGAAGGACAAACTTACATTATTGGTGAAGGTAGGCTCTATAAAGCCCTTGTCCATGCTGATGGGGGGGGCAATTCAAGAAGTTTACCATAGAATCTTCTTCATAACCATTGCCTTTATTCTACATTTTGTTAAGGCAAATATAGATATGAATATAAGAAAAAATGGAGAATATTTAAGATAAGATGAAGAGTGATGCTACATAACCAAGTAGCTATGAATCTAAGTACAGTGATACAGGCAAAAGGTACAGCCAAGAGCAATGCAGAGCTAAACTTCTTCAGTACCATCAGTGTTATCCAACCTTATGGTAAGACTAAATATAGATCTTATGTGTAGAAAATGGAGGGCAAAGGAAAATAAGCTGTAGAGTGATGGTACATGAACAACTACGTGTCAATATAAGTACACTGATAAAGGACAGCATGTACTTACTGTTGGGGAACGTAGTAATTTCAAAAAAATTACAACGCACACGCAAGATCATGGTGATGCATAGCAACGAGAGGGGAGGGTGTAATCTACGTACCCTCGTAGACCGCAGCGGAAGCATTATGATAACGCAGTTGATGTAGTCGTATGTCTTCACGGTCCGATCGATCAAGCACCGAAACTACGACACCTCTGAGTTCTAGCACACGTTCAGCTCGATGACGATCCCCAGACTCCGATCCAGCAAACTGTCGGGGAAGAGTTCCATCAGCACAACGGCGTGGTGACGATCTTGATGTTCTACTATCGCAGGGCTTCGCCTAAGCACCACTACAATATTATCAAGGACTATGGTGGAAGGGGGCACAGCACACGGCTAAGAGAACGATCTTGGAGATCAACTTGTGTGTCTAGGGGTGCCCCCTGCCCCCGTATATAAAGGAGCAAGGGGGGTGCGGCCGGCCCTAGGAGGAGGCGCGCCGAAGGAGTCCTACTCCTACCGGGAGTAGGACTCCCCCCTTTCCCTAGTTGAATTCGGACTTGGGGGGAGGGGCGCGCGGCAGCCCCTAGGCCTCCTCTCCTCTTCCTCCACTAGGCCCATTAAGGCCCATTAGGTTACCGGGGGGTTCCGGTAACCTCCCGGTACTCCGGTAAAATGCCGATTTCACCCGGAACACTTCTGATGTCCAAACATAGGCTTCCAATATATCAATCTTTATGTCTCGAACATTTCGAGACTCCTCATCATGTCTGTGATCACATCCGGGACTCCGAACAAACTTCGGTACATCAAAATATATAAACTCATAATGAAACTGTCATCGTAACGTTAAGCGTGCGGACCCTACGGGTTCGAGAACAATGTAGACATGACCGAGACATGTATACGGTCAATAACCAATAGCGGAACCTGGATGCTCATATTGGCTCCCACACATTCTACGAAGATCATTTATCGGTCAGACCGCATAACAACATACTTTGTTCCCTTTGTCATCGATATGTTACTTGCTCGAGATTCGATCGTCGGTATCTCAATACCTAGTTCAATCTCGTTACCGGCAAGTCTCTTTACTCGTTTCGTAATACATCATCTCGCAACTAACTCATTAGTTGCAATGCTTGCAAGGCTTATGTGATGTGCATTACCGAGAGGGCCCAGAGATACCTCTCCGACAATTGAAGAGACAAATCCTAATCTCAAAATATGCCAACCCAACATGTACCTTTGGAGACACCTGTAGAGCTCCTTTATAATCACCCAGTTACGTTGTGACGTTTGGTAGCACACAAAGTGTTCCTTCGGCAAACGAGAGTTGCATAATCTCATAGTCATAGGAACATGTATAAGTCATGAAGAAAGCAATAGCAACATACTAAACGATCGGGTGCTAAGCTAATGGAATGGGTCATGTCAATCACATCATTCTCCTAATGATGTGATCTCGTTAATCAAATGACAACACATGTCTATGGTTAGGAAACATAACCATCTTTGATTAACGAGCTAGTCAAGTAGAGGCACACTAGTGACGTTTGAGTTTGTCTATGTATTCACACAAGTATTATGTTTCCGGATAATATAATTCTAGCATGAATAATAAACATTTATCATGATATAAGGAAATAAAATAATGACTTTATTATTGCCTCTAGGGCATATTTCCTTCAGTCTCCCACTTGCACTAGAGTCAATAATCTAGATTACACAGTAATGATTCTAACACCCATGGAGCTTTGGTGCTGATCATGTTTTGCTCGTGGAAGAGGCTTAGTCAACGGGTCTGCAACATTCAGATCTGTATGTATCTTGCAAATCTCTATGTCTCCCACCTGGACTAGATCCCGGATGGAATTGAAGCATCTCTTGATGTGCTTGGTTCTCTTGTGAAATCTGGATTCCTTTGCCAAGGCAATTGCACCAGTATTGTCACAAAAGATTTTCATTGGACCCGATGCACTAGGTATGACACCTAGATCGGATATGAACTCCTTCATCCAGACTCCTTCGCTTGCTGCTTCCGAAGCAGCTATGTACTCCGCTTCACATGTAGATCCCGCCACAACGCTTTGTTTAGAACTGCACCAACTGACAGCTCCACCGTTTAATGTAAACATGTATCTGGTTTGCGATTTAGAATCGTCCGGATCAGTGTCAAAGCTTGTATCAACGTAACCATTTACGATGAGCTCTTTGACACCTCCATATATGAGAAACATATCCTTAGTCCTTTTCAGGTATTTCGGGATGTTTTTGACCGCTGTCCAGTGATCCACTCCTGGATTACTTTGGTACCTCCCTGCTAGACTTATAGCAAGACACACATCAGGTCTGGTACACAGCATTGCATACATGATAGAGCCAATGGCTAAAGCATAGGGAACATATTTCATTTTCTCTCTATCTTCTGCATTGGTCGGGCATTGAGTCTTACTCAAGTTCACACCTTGTAACACAGGCAAGAATCCTTTCTTTGCTTGATCTATTTTGAACTTCTTCAAACTTTTGTCAAGGTATGTGCTTTGTGAAAGTCGAATTAAGCGTCTTGATCTATCTCTATAGATCTTAATGCCCAATATGTAAGCAACTTCACCGAGGTCTTTCATTGAAAAACTTTTATTCAAGTATCCCTTTATGCTATCCAGAAATTCTATATCATTACCGATTAGTAATATGTCATCTACATATAATATCAGAAATGCTATAGAGCTCTCACTCACTTCCTTGTAAATACAGGCTTCTCCAAAAGTCTGTACAAAACCAAATGCTTTGATCACACTATCAAAGCGTTTATTCCAACTCCGAGAGGCTTGCACCAGTCCATAAATGGATCGCTGGAGCTTGCACACTTTGTTAGCTCCCTTTGGATCGACAAAACCTTCTGGCTGCATCATATACAACTCTTCTTCCAGAAATCCATTTAGGAATGCAGTTTTGACATCCATCTGCCAGATTTCATAATCATAAAATGCGGCAATTGCTAACATGATTCAGACAGACTTAAGCATCGCTACGGGTGAGAAGGTCTCATCATAGTCAATCCCTTGAACTTGTCGAAAACCTTTTGCGACAAGTCGAGCTTTGTAGACAGTAACATTACCGTCAGCGTCAGTCTTCTTCTTGAAGATCCATTTATTTTCAATTGCTTGCCGATCATTGGGCAAGTCATCCAAAGTCCACACTTTGTTCTCATACATGGATCCCATCTCAGATTTCATGGCTTCAAGCCATTTTGCGGAATCTGGGCTCACCATCTCTTCTTCATAGTTCGTAGGTTCATCATGATCTAGTAGCATGACTTCCAGAACAGGATTACCGTACCACTCTGGTGTGGATCTTACTCTTGTTGATCTACGAGGTTCAGTAGTATCTTGTTCTGAAGTTTCATGATCATCATCATTAGCTTCCTCACTAATTGGTGTAGGTGTCACAGAAACTGCTTTCTATGATGTACTACTTTCCAATAAGGGAGCAGGTACAGTTACCTCATCAAGTTCTACTTTCCTCCCACTCACTTCTTTCGAGAGAAACTCCTTCTCTAGAAAGTTTCCAAATTTAGCAACAAAACTCTTGCCTTCGGATCTGTGATAGAAGGTGTATCCAATAGTTTCCTTGGGATATCCTATGAAGACACATTTATCTGATTTGGGTTCGAGCTTATCAGGTTGAAGCTTTTTCACATAAGCATCGCAGCCCCAAACTTTTAGAAACGACAACTTTGGTTTCTCGCCAAACCACAATTCATAAGGCGTCGTCTCAACGGATTTTGATGGTGCCCTATTTAATGTGAATGCGGCCGTCTCTAAAGCATAACCCCAAAACGATAGCGGTAAATCAGTAAGAGACATCATAGATCGCACCATATCTAGTAAAGTACGATTACGACGTTCGGACACACCATTACGCTGTGGTGTTCCGGGTGGCGTGAGTTGCGAAACTATTCCGCATTGTTTCAAATGTACACCAAAATCGTAACTCAAATATTCTCCTCCACGATCAGATCGTAGGAATTTTATTTTCTTGTTACGATGATTTTCAACTTCACTCTGAAATTCTTTGAACTTTTCAAATGTTTCAGACTTATGTTTCATTAAGTAGATATACCCATATCTGCTTAAGTCATCTGTGAAGGTGAGAAAATAACGATATCCGCCACGAGCCTCAACATTCATCGGACCACATACATCTGTATGTATGATTTCCAACAAATCTGTTGCTCTCTCCATAGTACTGGAGAATGGTGTTTTTGTCATCTTGCCCATAAGGCATGGTTCGCAAGTACCAAGTGATTCATAATCAAGTGGTTCCAAAAGTCCATCAGTATGGAGTTTCTTCATGTGCTTTACACCGATATGACCTAAACGGCAGTGCCACAAATAAGTTGCACTATCATTATCAACTCTGCATCTTTTGGCTTCAACATTATGAATATGTGTGTCACTACTATCTAGATTTAATAAGAATAGACCACTCTTCAAGGGTGCATGACCATAAAATATATTACTCATATAAATAGAACAACCATTATTCTCTGATTTAAATGAATAACCGTCTCGCATCAAACAAGATCCAGATATAATGTTCATGCTCAACGCTGGCACCAAATAACAATTATTTAGGTCTAATACTAATCCCGAAGGTAGATGTAGAGGTAGCGTGCCGACCGCGATCACATCAACTTTGGAACCATTTCACACGCGCATCATCACCTCGTCCTTAGCCAATCTTCGCTTAATCCGTAGTCCCTGTTTCGAGTTGCAAATATTAGCAACAGAACCAGTATCAAATACCCAGTTGCTACTGCGAGCATTAGTAAGGTACACATCAATAACATGTATATCGTATATACCTTTGTTCACCTTGCCATCCTTCTTTTCCGCCAAATACTTGGGGCAGTTCCGCTTCCAGTGACCAGTCTGCTTGCAGTAGAAGCACTCAGTTTTAGGCTTAGGTCCAAATTTGGGTTTCTTCTCCTGAGTGGCAACTTGTTTGCTGTTCTTTTTTAAGTTCCCCTTCTTCTTCCCTTTGCCCTTTTTCTTGAAACTAGTGGTCTTGTTGACCATCAACACTTGATGCTCCTTCCTAATTTCTACCTCCGCGGCTTTCAGCATTGCGAAGAGCTCGGGAATAGTTGTATTCATCCCTTGCATATTATAGTTCATCACGAAGCTCTTGTAGCTAGGTGGATGTGATTGGAGAATTCTGTCAATGACGGAATCATCTGGAAGATTAACTCCCAATTGAATTAAGTGATTATTATACCCAGACATTTTGAGTATATGCTCACTGACAGAACTGTTCTCCTCCATCTTGTAGCTATAGAACTTATTGGAGACTTCATATCTCTCAATCCGGGCATTTGCTTGAAATATTAACTTTAACTCCTGGAACATCTCATTGGCTCCATGACGTTCAAAACGTCGTTGAAGTCCCGATTCTAAGCCGTAAATCATGGCACACTGAACTATCGAGTAGTCATCAGCTTTGCTCTGCCAGACGTTCATAACATCTGGTGTTGCTCCAGCAGTAGGCCTGGCACCCAGCGGTGCTTCCAGGACGTAATTCTTCTGTGTAGCAATGAGGATAATCCTCAAGTTACGGACCCAGTCCGTGTAATTGCTACCATCATCTTTCAACTTTGCTTTCTCAAGGAACGCATTAAAATTCAACGGAACAACAGCACGGGCCATCTATCTACAATCAAACATAAGCAAGCAAGATACTATCAGGTACTAAGTTCATGATAAATTTAAGTTCAATTAATCATATTACTAAAGAACTCCCACTTAGATAGACATCCCTATAATCCTCTAAGTGATCACGTGATCCAAATCAACTAAACCATGTCCGATCATCATGTGAGATGGAGTAGTTTCATTGGTGAACATCACTATGTTGATCATATCTACTATATGATTCACGCTCGACCTTTCGGTCTTTGTGTTCCAAGGCCATATCTGTATATGCTTGGCTCGTCAAGTATAACCTGAGTATTCCACATGTGCAACTGTATTGCACCCGTTGTATTTCAACGTAGAGCCTATCACACCCGATCATCACGTGGTGTCTCAGCACGAAGAACTTTTGTAATGGTGCATACTCAGGGAGAACACTTCTTGATAATTAGCGGGAGATCATCTTAAAATGCTATCGTCAATCAAAGCAAGATAAGATGCATAAAAGATAAACATCACATGCAATCAATATAAGTGATATGATATGGCCATCATCATCTTGTACTTGTGATCTCCATCTTCGAAGCACCGTCATGATCACCATCGTCACCGGCGCGGCACCTTGATCATCATCGTAGCATCGTTGTCGTCTCGCCAATCTTATGCTTCCACGACTATCGCTACCGCTTAGTGATAAAGTAAAGCATTACAGCGCAATTGCATTGCATACAATAAAGCGACAACCATATGGCTCCTGCCAGTTACCGACAACTTGGTTACAAAACATGATCATCTCACACAATAAAATTTAACATCATGTCTTGACCATATAACATCACAACATACCCTGCAAAAACAAGTTAGACGTCCTCTACTTTGTTGTTGCAAGTTTTACGTGGCTTCTACGGGCTTAAGCAAGAACCAATCTTACCTACGCATCAAAACCACAACGATAGTTTGTCAAGTTGGTGCTGTTTTAACCTTCGCAAGGACCGGGCATAGCCATACTCGGTTCAACTAAAGTTGGAGAAACTGACACCCACCAGCCACCTATGTGCAAAGCACGTCGGTAGAACCAGTCTCGCGTAAGCGTACGCGTAATGTCTGTCCGGGCCGCTTCATCCAGAAATAACGCCGAACCAAAGTCTGACATGCTGGTAAGCAGTATGACTTATATCACCCACTACTCTCTTGTGTTCTACTCGTGCATATAACATCAACACATAGAACCTGGCTCGGATGCCACTGTTGGGGAAAGTAGTAATTTCAAAAAAATCCTACGCACACGCAAGATCATGGTGATGCATAGCAACGAGAGGGGAGAGTGTAATCTACGTACCCTCGTAGACCAACAGTGGAAGCCTTATGATAACGCGCAGTTGATGTAGTCGTACGTCTTCACGACCCGATCGATCAAGCACCGAAACTACGGCACCTCCAAGTTCTAGCACACGTTCAGCTCAATGACGATCCCCGGACTCTGATCCAGCAAAGTGTCGGGGAAGAGTTCCATCAGCACGACGGCATGGTGACGATCTTGATGTTCTACTGTCATAGGGCTTCGCCTAAGCACCACTACAATATTATCAAGGACTATGGTGGAACGGGGCACTGCACACGGCTAAGAGAACGATCTTGGAGATCAACTTGTGTGTCTAGGGGTGCCCCCTGCCCCCGTATATAAAGGAGCAAGGGGGGGGTGCGGCCGGCCCTAGGAGGAGGCGCGCCGGAGGAGTCCTACTCCTACCAGGAGTAGGACTCCCCCCTTTCCCTAGTTGGATTAGGACTTGGGGGAAGGAGGAGAGGGAAGAAAGGAAAGGGGGGCGCCGCCCCCCCCCCTCCTTGTCCAATTCGGACTTGGGGGGGAGGGGCGCGCGGCAGCCCCTAGGCCTCCTCTCCTATTCCTCCACTAGGCCCATTAAGGCCCGTTAGGTTACCGGGGGGTTCCGGTAATCTCCCGGTACTCCGGTAAAATGTCGATTTCACCCGGAACACTTCCGATGTCCAAACATAGGCTTCCAATATATCAATCTTTATGTCTCGAACATTTCGAGACTCCTCGTCATGTCCGTGATCACATCCGGGACTCCGAACAAACTTCGGTACATCAAAATATATAAACTCATAATGAAACTGTCATCATAACATTAAGCGTGCGGACCCTACGGGTTCGAGAACAATGTAGACATGACCGAGACATGTCTCCGGTCAATAACCAATATGGGAACCTGGATGCTCATATTGGCTCCCACATATTCTACGAAGATCTTTTATCGGTTAGACCGCATAACAACATACTTTGTTCCCTTTGTCATCGGTATGTTACTTGCCCGAGATTCGATCATTGGTATCTCAATACCTAGTTCAATCTCATTACCGGCAAGTCTCTTTACTCATTTCGTAATACATCATCTCGCAACTAACTCATTAGTTGCAATGCTTGCAAGGCTTATGTTATGTGCATTACCGAGAGGGCCCAGAGATACCTCTCCGACAATCGGAGTGACAAATCCTAATCTCGAAATACGCCAACCCAACATGTACCTTTGGAGACACCTGTAGAGCTCCTTTATAATCACCCAGTTACGTTGTGACGTTTGGTAGCACACAAAGTGTTCCTCCGGCAAATGGGAGTTGCATAATCTCATAGTCATAGGAACATGTATAAGTCATGAAGAAAGCAATAGCAACATACTAAATGATCAGGTGCTAAGCTAATGGAATGGGTCATGTCAATCACATCATTCTCCTAATGATGTGATCCCGTTAATCAAATGACAACACATGTCTATGGTTAGGAAACATAACCATCTTTGATTAACGAGCTAGTCAAGTAGAGGCACACTAGTGATGTTTTAGTTTGTCTATGTATTCACACAAGTATTATGTTTCCGGATAATACAATTCTAGCATGAATAATAAACATTTATCGTGATATAAGGAAATAAAATAACTTTATTATTGCCTCTAGGGCATATTTCCTTCACTTACAAGAACAATGCAGAGCTAAAAAATTTCATTGGCATTGGATATATTCTATACTAATGTAACCATTCATACAGATCAGATAATTTGGAGCGAACAATTGATAAGAAAGCTATCATGCATACTGCTGTCACATAATGAACCAGGTATGTATGCAAGTATAGTGATACAGGACAACAAGTACTAACAAGAGCAGAGCAGCGGGCATCATATTTGCGATATCCTGTCGTTCTTTTCAAACCGGAATTCCTTTTCGAGTAGATTTCCTGCAAAAAGATCCATAAGGAACATGCAGAAAAGTAGAAGTTCAAATTTTCATGCGATATCATACACATTACCTCATCCTTGGAGCGAGACCAGTGCATAACAAGGTTTTTACATTCGGTGTCTTCTAAATTTAGCACAGGAGACTTCACCACAAATTCGTTTCTAGACTTGCCATAAAAGTGTGATTTCCTCAGGTAACACCGATACTGCTGCAATGCTTCCTTGAAAAGTGCAAGCAAGCTTTGCTCGTCATGACTATCCAGATTGACCCTCGCCTACTTACAACAATGTAATATAAATCATTGATGTGTTCAATTAGCAGAAAACAGGAAAATAATCACCATGAATAATAGCACTTACACGTAAGTGGGACAGGAAGATGTGAAAATGGTGTTTGTCTTCACTATAATCTTCCCATGATGGGAAGATATGCACGTAGTCCCTAACAACATTGAAAGCATTGTCTTTTAAACTGGGAATAACTGGAATGCGGTTCCAATTTGTAGGATTTGGCCGTCTCTGTAGTTGGGATAGGTCTTCGGTCGGTGGACTTGTTGTACCTTTTGCTGGAGTGGGGTTTTTCTGTGGTACGACTGGTGCTATGGCAACTGAAATCGGCATACCTTTTGCTGGAGTGCAGGTCCTGTGTGGTGGGACTAGTGGTGTGGCCAGTAAAGTATGGGTACAGTCTGCTGGAGTCGGTCCTATGTTTTGTGTCACTGGTTGTATAGCCGACATAAGTGGGGTGCTGTCTGATTTCTCCGGCACAACCATGTTTTTCAAGGATTTTGCTGGTGCTCCTTCAGGTTCGGCAATCACCCTCTTCCTTTTTTATGTCTGATGCACAAGAACAACATTTGAGTGGAAAAACATGGTATGATGACAGATGGAATATGTATTGATAATGGATGGGCATGGCATCTCGACATATATGATGAGTAAACTAAGCAGATGGCGGTGCAACAAAGTAGAAGAAATGCAAGATACACACAATCAATAAAACCTTGCCAAACTAGAACAGGCACCTTGAAGGGTGAACAGGACAGGCCATCTGCCTTTGACTCCTCGAGGTTAGAATAGTCATTAGGATCATATTCTGAACAAGAATCAACAAGTGGGGAGCGTATGAGTTTCATTGCATCCAGAATGGCACTCAATGCCTTGGTGCCAATTTTGTAAGTCATTGCAGTGTTTAGCTTCAAGAGTGGACTGCTGCTAGTGTGACACAAAGCAGCTACACATATCATAGTGTAGATATAACGGGAAAACCATAAGCATCAGAGTAAAATCAGCAAAATGGAACTTGCTAGAATATATCTGCTAGTATTGTCGGTACGGCTAGAAAGGCTTCGGATACCAGCTCTCTTCAACTGAAGATGCGGTACTGTTAATATCAGTGTAACTCTTAAAGGCGACACAGCTCCCCGCATTTCCTTGCTATAGTTATAGGATTCAAGTGGGCAGGCCACTACAAATCCTATTCCTATGTTTACAAATTCCTATGAATTAAAGAGGCCCGAAGAGTTCAAAGTGTCCATCACAACCGACCATATGGACCTCTACACTGCAAATGTCCCTACTCATCTTCACTACAAGGAGCATACTATACTACTATCATACTCCCTCTTTTCCAAAATATAAGTCTTGGTACAAATTTCCACTATGGATCACATACAGATGTATCCAGATACATTTTAGAGTGTAGATTCACTCATTTTGCTCCATATGTAGTCCATGGTGGAATCTATACAAAGACTTGTATTTAGAAACGAAGAGAGTACTTATTAAAGAAGAACAGAAGAGGAACATGCTAAAGAAGAGCAAGCAGATTTTGGATAATAAAATGTTCATTGCACAGTGCCCACACATGATGAACCAGAGCGCATTTAGAAAGCAACTCCCTGTTGTCTCTCTATATGTGGTGCATGTGCTTTTTTGAAAGTAAAGTACGAACATTAGCTGGCCAATTAAATGTTATCTGTTTTAGTAATATTAGCATCATATCAGATTCGTAATTGAGCAACAAGTTTGGAATTATGAGTGGCACGTTGTTTAGCTTGATGGATTCAGGAGCAGTGCTAAGCAGGTACGATGATAGTACTGAATATAAAGGCATGTCTGCATGCAATATGCGTGACTTTTGTCATTTGCGTCAGTCGACCATTTCAGACGGTTGGATGAAGATCCTATGTCTCCTAACCCTTCTTCTTCCTCGTCACTGATTCTTCCCATACAAAACACCGCACGGGCCGCCGCCCGAACCACCCGCCCACACCACTTGTGTTCCTCCGCCACCCCCTGTAACATCCCAAATTTTCAATTTGGAATGTTATACATTAGATCATCATGCATGTCATATTTTCTTGCATTTTCCCCGATCCTAGAAATTTCACGCAACTCAAGGACCCTCGAAGAGAGTTGGAGATTTCGTTATTTTCATATTTGAGAGTTCTCTCAAATTTCAGAAAAGAGGATCATTTGATTTATTTATTTCATCTTCAATTATTTTTCCAATATCAAAAATAATGAGAGAGGGAATAATATGACTTTCCCAAAGTTAGGAAAAATGAAGATTTAATAAATAAATCAAATTTTGGTTTTGCCGGAGTTTTGTTTGCTTTTTTTTGGATAGGGAAAAATGCGTGTTTTCAAAAATTGCATTTTAGGCCCGGAGTAAAGTTCATTTTGTTCGGCTCATTTTTAGGAGTCGGGGAAAATTTACTTTAGTAATTTTGGAGCTCATTTAGATTTTCTTTTCTGTGTTTTTCTGCGCGCGAAACCTTTTAAAAAAAATCTTGCAGCGCCCTGGGCCAAGGCCCAGCCAGCAGCCGGTCGGCCAGGCCATCGCCCGCGCCGCGCGCGCCAGGCGCCAGGAGGCCTCCGCCGCTGCCCCTTTTGGAGTCCTAGTAGGACTTTAGTCCTACTCCGTTTCCTCTTTTTCTTTCCTATTCCTACTCTATTTCTTGTCCCCTACCCCAAGAAACCCCCTCCCCTCACCAATATAAATACCCCCACACCCCCCCTCCAAAACATCAAATCAAACCCAAGCCCCACACCACCCCGCGCCTCCCCAAGCCGCGCCCCACCCCGCGCCCCTCACCACCGCCACCGCCGCCCCTCACCCACGCCGCCGCCTTTGTGCATCGCTGCCGCCGCCCAACGCCGCCGTTCGCCGGGGCCCCTCGCTGGAACCTCGCCGAGGTAGCCGCGCCGCGTCTCTCCTATCCCCTCGGTTCGGTTTTTCTTATAAACCATTCCGATTCTTTTCTTCTCTTCCGATTCATTTTCTTTTCGGTTCTTTTCTAAATCGTTCCGGTTTCTAGATCGGTTTTCCGTTTCTTTTTTGGTTTCTTTTCCAAAAACCCTAGATCGGTTTTCGTTCTTCTTTCGGACCGTTCGTCTCAACGAACGTGATCACCGATTATTCCCTGGTTAACGACGCCCGTTCGTTTAACCGTTCATCTCTTCCTTTTTGTTGGATTTATTCCGCGATCGCGATCTCAGATCCGATCTTCGTTCTAGTCTTTCTTCTCGCTCGTTTATCGGAATCAGGTGATTCAAGCGCCTGGAGTTTCGCTTTGAAACCGTCTAACCAACTTGAACAAGTTTTTCCACAATAAAATTTGACCTAGTTTCAACTTGCTAGAACCGAGTTGTTTTCTTCCGCCGTTTGTTTTCCGTTTCTTTGTTCGGTTCGTTATTTCTTTGCAACCGGAGTTCTTAAGTTGAACTTCCTGGTTCGTTCTCCTGTTCGAGTTTTACCTGTGCATTAGATGAGTACTTATTGTATGCTTGTTGTTTGTCTGCGATAGATCACCCGGATTGCGCCGCTTGTTACTTCGAAACCCTAGGTCTCGGGGACCATCAGCAAGGCAAGTAACACTTTGATCATACCTTTTCTACAACCCAATTTTATTGCATTAGATAAATCCTCACACTTTGCATGATTAGGATCTAATTAAACTGTGGGATGGGAAGTAGATGAGGTAGTACCTATCACCTGTATTATTATGAAACCTTTGGGAGTTACTTCTACGTTTGCTTATTATGCCATGCTATGCTAGTAGACGTGGATTGGGTGAGTGATATCCATGACAGATGTGAGTTGATAATTTTAATGGTTTATCTAAGGTGGCAACTTAAACACACATCTGGGTGGATTGAGGCACCTGATGTCTATCAGGACTTGCCTGTTTTATTTTGGACCGCCACCCAGGCTCAAAGGGATCATAAGATCATTCATGCTAGAAACTTCCGTGTGCAGCCACATGCTACTATGGGCTCTGGCATAGTTGACTAAGTTGTGCGAACTCTTATGGGGTGGACTAGCAGATGTAGGGGTTGTAGGTGGTACGGTCTACCCCACATGTAAGGTGCTAGTGCTTCTGAAAGACTATGTCTTGGTCATCCGTTTCTCAAACACCATGTAGTGCGAGAAAACAAACGGAGGCGATTGAGTCATGTGGGGAAAAGTGCGCAAACCTCTGCAGAGTGTACAAACTAATCATGATTAGCCGTGTCCCCGGTTATGGACTACTTGAGTATCTAGTACTTGAATATCATGTGAATCTCATCATGTTACTTATAATTAATGTTGTTGGGTTTTTAACTGTTCACTTAATTGGGATCGGAATGCTGTCAACCATTCTCGATGTTTAACAACTACCTTGATAGTTAAATAAATTTATTCCTTTGTAGTAGGGAAAAACTGGCTTTACGCAAAGATGTAACCATAGAGCTTTCCACCAGCCATATATGCATATAGTATAGTTGTTTCATTCCATTACTCTCTATGTGTTACATTGCCAACATATTCCATGTGCTGACCCATTTTCGGGCTGCAACATTAATGTTGCAGACTTTTCAGACGACGATTAAGGAGCTTTTAGGTCGTGGCCCTATACTCAGTGATGCCGTTGGAGTTGATGGACCCATTTATCTTCCGATACTTCCGCTGTTATCGACACTAGATGGCCTTAAGCCATATTTATTGTAATACGTTCTCTTTTGAGACAACGATGTAATAAGTGTGTGATTGCCACTCTGCTATAAATCCTTCGATGTACTGTGTGGTGTTAGCATTACTGATCCAGGGATGACACCTGAGCACAGAGCACTTGATCCATTCGGGTCGGATCGCTACAGAGATGGTATTAGAGCACACGCTGACTGTAGGACACGACCACTAAGTTAAAGCCATAGATCACCATTCTCTTCTCATTTTCTAACTCCTCATCTTTTCTACCCAATTAGGATGACAAACGCGAAGATTAAGTACGTTCAACTGGATGAAGGCACACCATTTGGATTTCACCTGAAGGAAGTCACCAAGTACCTGAACATTGGATTACCAAGCTTCACGGGAACCTTCAACGCCACTCTGCCTGAAGAGGAGCGCTGGAAGATTCAAACTCACGTTCCGGGAAGGACATTCGCACCAATCACGAAGCCCATAGATAGTGTTTTCAATGCACCAACCTGGAGTCTAGGAAGGAGCATGGCAGCTCATATCACCATAGGACGCATTGGATAAGTTTATCAAGAAGACCTCAAGGACACTATCTACCAGATTTGCGGACGCCGAGATGAACAGTGGGAGTTAGTCAGCACCAAGAAGGATAGATCCATTGCATCTTTCATCCAGGAGTTAAACCAGCACATTCGACGCCACGAGAACCAAATGTGCAATGATATGATAGAGTTGAAGAATGCAAAGGCAAGGATCATCAAGCTAGAAGGAGAACTGAAGTCTACACGCAAGGACTACATGGACGAGATCGTAGCTCTAGCAAGGCACAATGGCGATCTTAAGCAGGAGATTGAAGAACTCAAGAGGAAGTTAGCATCCATGGAGGAAGACGAGTACGTCGCATGTCCGGACAACTACATCATCATCGACGACACCGATTCGGATCCAAGTGAACCCGACTTTGAAGACGAAGCTGGAGCAGATATCATGGAGTCTTCCACCGGTTCAAATTTCTAGATGACCACCAGATAGTAGTAGCATTTCCCCCCTATAAACATTATAGTTCGAGCACTTTTGCGATAGCTTTAGAACGATTGTAAGCCCTTGTTTGATTGAATGAAGTGATTTTGTGTGCATTTGCTCATGTGCATTGGGGTAGTGTTTTCCCTTTAGACCTCACTCTATTCTAAATTCTCGTCTTTTCTAAACCCTCAGATGCCTCCGAGACGTGACAATGGATTCCCACCGGAACTCACTCAGTTGATCCAGCAGCAGAATCAATTGATGCAGATGTTAGTCTAGAACCAGCAGAACAACAACAACCCACCAGCACCACCACCACCTGTTGACCACTTAGCCCGTTTCCTTAGGCTGAATCCGCCGGTGTTTTCCAGTAGCACCGAGCCGGTAGTAGAAGACGATTGGTTCCGCAAGATAGGAAGGGAGTTGACCACTGTAGGATGCACGGATGGTGAGAAAGTGAAGTTTGCCGCTCACCAGCTTGACGGACCCGCGGCAGCATGGTGGGAGAATTTCACAGCCACTTACCCAGTTGACACTGTCACATGGGATCAGTTTCAGCAAGCTTTCCGCACTGCCCATGTTTCTGCAGGAGCTATGGCCCTGAAGAAGCGTGAGTTTCGCAACTTACGCCAAGGAGGAAGGACAGTTGGCCAGTACGTTGACGATTTCAGCAAGTTAGCCCGTTATGCCCCAGATGACGTTGCTACGGATGCAGCTAAGCAGGAAAAGTTTCTGGAAGGACTGAATGATGAACTAAGCATGAAGTTGATGGTAGCGAGTTTCAACAACTACCAGGAGTTGGTAGATCGTGCCATCATGATTGAAGGGAAGCAACAGCAGATTGAGAACTGTAAGAGGAAGTATGGACAGGGGAAGTATAACTCTGGAGCTCAGCAGAAGCCCCGTTTTACCCCAAAACCGGGATTTCAGTTTCAGCACACCCATGGAGTAGGTAGCTCGCACAACCATAATGGCCACAAGAATGGTAATGGGAATGGAGGAAGCAACGGCCAGAACTGGACCACCCCATCGACCCCAACCAAGAGAGATCTGAGTCAAGTCACCTATTTCAAGTGTTCTAAGACCGGACATTTTGCCAATGAATGTCCCGAAGGCCAGAATGGAAATGGCAATGGAAGCTCTGGGAAGAAGCCGAACCCTTTCAATAGGGGACAGGTGAACCACGTTAATGTGGAGGAGGTTGAAGATCAGCCCGATGCAGTAATCGGTAAGTTTCTGGTTAAGTCATTTACCGCACTCGTACTTTTGATACTGGTGCATCGCATTCATACATATCAAGGGGATTTGTGGATAAATATAACCTGCCAACCCAAGCCCTTAGGACACCCATGTTAGTAAGCTCACTAGGAGCGGAGTTTATGGCTAGACGATGGTGTGATCGGTTACCATTAAGGATTGGTAACTATGTGTTTCCGTCAGACCTAATAGTATTGGAATCTCAAGGATTGGATGTGATATTAGGTATGGATTGGCTGTCAATGTATGGAGGAAACATCGATTGTGCTAGTAAGACAATTTTGCTTACCACACCAGAAGGAAGAAGGATCAAGTATGTATCCCGGCATGTGCCAAACAGGACACAAGTGAACTGCCTAACAGGAGTTGTGCAAGAGGAAGTACCAGTGGTGAAGGATTTTCCTGATGTATTTCCTGAGGAATTGCCAGGCATGCCACCGGATAGAGACATTGAGTTTTTGATTGAGTTATTGCCAGGTACAGGCCCAATATCGAAGCGACCGTACCGGATGCCAGCAAAGGATTTGGTGGAAATTAAGAATCAGATTAAGGAGTTATTGGATAAAGGTTACATTCGCCCAAGTTCTTCGCCTTGGGGATCACCCGTACTTCTAGTGGAAAAGAAGGATGGATCATTAAGGATGGTTGTAGATCATCGGGGATTGAATGAAGTAACCATCAAGAATAAGTACCCACTGCCAATGATCAACGATCTGTTTGATCGATTGCAAGGAGCTAAAGTGTTTTCCAAGATCGATTTGCGATCAGGGTACCATCAATTGAAGATTCGAGAGCAGGACATACCTAAGACAGCGTTCACCACGAGATATGGACTGTATGAGTATACCGTTATGTCATTTGGATTGACTAACGCACCTGCCTATTTTATGAACCCGATGAACAAAGTGTTTATGGAGTTTTTGGATAAGTTCGTCGTAGTGTTCATTGATGACATCCTGGTTTATTCAAAGAATGAAGAGGAGCATAAGGAACATTTGTGTTTGGTTTTGGAGAAACTAAGGGAACATCAATTATACGCCAAATTCAGCAAATGTGAGTTTTGGTTGAAGGAAGTTGGATTCCTCGGACACGTTATATCCGAAGAAGGTATAGCAGTTGACCCCACTAAGGTTGAGACCGTAACCGAATGGGAAGCACCAACAACAGTTGGAGAGATCCGGAGTTTTCTTGGACTCGCAGGATACTACCGGAGATTTATTGAAAATTTCTCAAAGATTGCGAAGCCTATGACGGAGTTGTTGAAGAAGGATACTAAGTTCAATTGGACTGAGGAGGGTGAGGCTAGTTTCCAGGAATTGAAGAAACGCTTGATTACCTCACCAGTATTGATTTTGCCGGATCAAACCAAGGATTATGAGGTGTATTGCGACACTTCACATCGAGGACTTGGAGCAGTGCTTATGCAGGAAGGAAGAGTTGTTTCGTATGCTTCACGACAACTGAAGCCTCATGAGTTGAATTATGCCACGCATGATTTGGAGTTAGCAGCCGTAGTGCATGCATTGAAGACATGGAGACATTTCCTCATTGGAAATCATTGTGAGGTGTACACGGATCACAAGAGTTTGAAGTACATTTTCACTCAGAAGGAGTTGAACCTCAGACAAAGGAGATGGTTGGAGCTCATCAAGGATTATGACATGAGATTGCATTACCATCCCGGAAAAGCTAATGTAGTAGCTGACGCATTGAGCCATAAGAGCCATGTCAAAACTCTAATGACGGGGAAAATACCCAAGGAATTAGCAGAAAACCTTCGTGAGCTATGTTTGGAAATAGTTCCGAGAGGCTATGTAGCAACATTGGAGATTCAGTCAACATTGATGGATAAAATCAGAGAAGCTCAGAAATTTGACAAGGAGATTGCTACTATAAAAGAGAAATTGAGCGAAGGAAAGCAAAGGGATTTCGTGAGGATGAGCACGATACCCTATGGTTTGAGGACCGTGTTTATGTGCCAAATGACCCGGAGATCAGGAAGTTGATTTTGCAAGAGGCACATGATTCACCGTATTCGATTCACCCAGGGAATACCAAGATGTATTTGGATTTGAAGGAAACATTCTGGTGGACCGGAATGAAGAAGGATATTGCAGCATATGTAGCAGTTTGTGACGTATGTCACAGAGTAAAGGCAGAGCGTCAGAAGCCAGCAGGATTGTTACAACCATTGCCGATACCCGAATGGAAGTGGGATAAGATAGGCATGGATTTTATCACGGGACTACCCAGGACAAATGCAGGCTACGATTCGATATGGGTAGTAGTTGATCGTTTGACAGAGGTAGCACATTTTATCCCAGTTAAGACCACTTACACCAGTGCTAAGTTGGCGAAGATATACATGACTAGGATCATTTGTTTGCATGGAGTTCCGAGGAGTATCGTATCAGATAGAGGAACCCAATTTACCTCAAAGTTTCGGAATCAGTTGCATGAAACTTTAGGAACCAGACTAGAGTTCAGCACAGCTTTTCATCCGCAGACGGATGGACAGACCGAGAGAGTCAATCAGATTTTGGAAGATATGCTGAGAGCTTGTGCACTAGATTATGGATCTAGTTGGGACGATAACTTGTCGTATGTGGAGTTTTCTTATAACAACAGTTACCAAACCAGTTTGAAGATGGCACCTTTCGAAGCTTTATACGGAAGGAGGTGCAGGACACCGTTGTCATGGGACGAAGTTGGAGACCGTCAATTCTTTGGACCAGATTTGATTAAGGAGTCTGAACGGAAAGTTAAGTTGATTCGCGATAGGCTCAAGGTAGCCCAGTCCAGGCAGAAGAGCTACGCAGATTCTAAACGCAAGGAGACAGTCTACGAAACCGGAGACAGAGTTTATCTCCGAATATCCCCACTTGGAGGAGTTAAGCGCTTTGGAGTTAAGGGAAAGTTAGCACCGCGTTTTGTTGGACCGTATAAGATCTTGCAACGTATGGGAGAAGTCGCTTATAAGTTGGAATTACCAGAGGAGCTGTCAAGAGTTCATGAAGTATTCCATGTTTCTCAGCTGAAGAAATGTCACGCTGAGATGGCAGAGGTACCGCTAAGAGATACAGTACCGCTTGAAGCGATTCAGTTGGAGGATGACTTAACATATGAGGAGAAGCCAGTCAAGATTCTCGGTTATGCCAGCAGAGTTACCCGCGGCAAGGTTATCAAGTTTTGCAAAGTTCAGTGGAACCACCACTCAGAGGATGAAGCCACCTGGGAAAGAGAAGAAGATTTGCTCAAGGACCACCCTCACCTATTTTCTAGCCAACCCGAATCTCGAGGGCGAGATTCATTTTAAGGGGGTAGGTTTGTAACATCCCAAATTTTCAATTTGGAATGTTATACATTAGATCATCATGCATGTCATATTTTCTTGCATTTTGCCCGATCCTAGAAATTTCACGCAACTCAAGGACCCTCGGAGAGAGTTGGAGATTTCGTTATTTTCATATTTGAGAGTTCTCTCAAATTTTGGAAAAGAGGATCATTTGATTTATTTATTTCATCTTCAATTATTTTTCCAATATCAAAAATAATGAGAGAGGGAATAATATGACTTTCCCAAAGTTAGGAAAAATGAAGATTTAATGAATAAATCAAATTTTGGTTTTGCCGGAGTTTTGTTTGCTTTTTTTGGATAGGGAAAAATGCGCGTTTTCAAAAATTGCATTTTAGGCCCGGAGTAAAGTTCATTTTGTTCGGCTCATTTTTAGGAGTCGGGGAAAATTTACTTTAGTAATTTTGGAGCTCATTTAGATTTTCTTTTCTGTGTTTTTCTGCGCGCGAAACCGTTTAAAACAAATCTTGCAGCGCCCTGGGCCAAGGCCCAGCCAGCAGCCGGCCGGCCAGGCCATCGCCCGCGCCGCGCGCGCCAGGCACTAGGAGGCCTCCGCCGCCGCCCCTTTTGGAGTCCTAGTAGGACTTTAGTCCTACTCCGTTTCCTCTTTTTCTTTCCTATTCCTACTCTATTTCTTGTCCCCTACCCCAAGAAACCCCCTCCCCTCACAAATATAAATACCCCCAGACCCCCCCCCTCCAAAACATCAAATCAAACCCCAAGCCCCACACCACCCCGCGCCTCCCCAAGCCGCGCCCCACCCCGCGCCCCTCACCACCGCCGCCGCCGCCCCTCACCCAGGCGCCCGCCTTTGTGCATCGCCGCCGCCGCCCAACGCCGCCGTTCGCCGGGGCCCCTCGCCGGAACCTCGCCGAGGTAGCCGCGCCGCGTCCCTCCTATGCCCTCGGTTCGGTTTTTCTTATAAACCGTTCCGATTCTTTTCTTCTCTTCCGATTCGTTTTCTTTCCGGTTCTTTTCTAAATCGTTCCGGTTTCTAGATCGGTTTTCCGTTTCTTTTTCGGTTTCTTTTCCGAAAACCCTAGATCGGTTTTCGTTCTTCTTTCGGACCGTTCGTCTCAACGAACGTGATCACCGATTATTCCCCGGTTAACCACGCCCGTTCGTTTAACCGTTCATCTCTTCCTTTTCGTCGCATTTATTCCGCGATCGCGATCTCAGATCCGATCTTCGTTCTAGTCTTTATTCTCGCTCGTTTATCGAAATCAGGTGATTCAAGCGCCTGGAGTTTCGTTTCGAAACCGCCGTTTCGTCTAACCAACTTGAACAAGTTTTTCCACAATAAAATTTGACCTAGTTTCAACTTGCTAGAACCGAGTTGTTTTCTTCCGCCGTTTGTTTTCCGTTTCTTTGTTCGGTTCGTTCTTTCTTTGCAACCGGAGTTCTTAAGTTGAACTTCCTGGTTTGTTCTCCTGTTTGAGTTTTACCTGTGCATTAGATGAGTACTTATTGTACGCTTGTTGTTTGTCTGTGATAGATCACCCGGATTGCGCCGCTTGTTACTTCGAAACCCTAGGTCTCGCGGATCATCAGCAAGGCAAGTAACACTTTGATCATACCTTTTCTACAACCCAGTTTTATTGCACTAGATAAATCCTCACACTTTGCATGATTAGGATCTAATTAAACTGTGGGATGGGAAGTAGATGAGGTAGTACCTATCACCTGTATTATTATGAAACCTTTGGGAGTTACTTCTACGTTTGCTTATTATGCCATGCTATGCTAGTAGACGTGGATTGGGTGAGTGATATCCATGACAGATGTGAGTTGATAATTTTAATGGTTTATCTAAGGTGGCAACTTAAACACACATCTGGGTGGATTGAGTCACCTGATGTCTATCAGGACTTGCCTGTTTTATTTTGGACCGCCACCCAGGCTCAAAGGGATCATAAGATCATTCATGCTAGAAACTTCCGTGTGCAGCCACATGCTACTATGGGCTCTGGCATAGTTGACTAAGTTGTGCGAACTCATACGGGGTGGACTAGCAGATGTAGGGGTTGTAGGTGGTACGGTCTACCCCACATGTAAGGTGCTAGTGCTTCTGAAAGACTATGTCTCGGTCATCCGTTTCTCAAACACCATGTAGTGCGAGAAAACAAACGGAGGCGATCGAGTCATGTGGGGAAAAGTGCACAAACCTCTGCAGAGTGTACAAACTAATCATGATTAGCCGTGTCCCCGGTAATGGACTACTTGAGTATCTAGTACTTGAATATCATGTGAATCTCATCATGTTACTTATAATTAATGTTGTTGGGTTTTTAACTGTTCACTTAATTGGAATCGGAATCCTGTCAACCATTCTCGATGTTTAACAACTACCTTGATAGTTAAATAAATTTATTCCTTTGCAGTAGGGAAAAACTGGCTTTACGCAAAATTGTAACCATAGAGCTTTCCACCAGCCATATATGCATATAGTATAGTTGTTTCATTCCATTACTCTCTATGTGTTACATTGCCAGCATATTCCATGTGCTGACCCGTTTTCGGGCTGCAACGTTAATGTTGCAGACTTTTCAGACGACGATTAAGGAGCTTTTAGGTCATGGCCCTATACTCAGTGTTGCCGTTGGAGTTTATGGACCCATTTATCTTCCGAGTATTCCGCTGTTATCGACACTAGATGGCCTTAAGCCATATTTATTGTAATACGTTCTCTTTTGAGACAACGATGTAATAAGTGTGTGATTGCCACTTTGCTATAAATCCTTCGATGTACTGTGTGGTGTCAGCATTACTGATCCAGGGATGACACCTGAGCACAGAGCACTTGATCCATTCGGGTCGGGTCGCTACACCCCCACCCCCAGCCCCGCCCCCACTCGCGTCGAGTTTTCTTCATTCGGCGAGGCCCCACCACCGCTCCCCCACAACCATTGTCCCCATCCGAGGCCCTTCGGTCGCACCGGCGAACTCCGGCAAGCTCTTAAAAATCGACTGACCCAATTTTCAAATTTAGTCTATTGTGATTTAACTAGTGTGGAATATAAAAGGGGAAACAATAAGCATTGGGAGTATAGTGTTGAGCGTGCCATGGCGGATCTGAAGGTGCAAACCGGACAAAGGCAACTTCGCAACCAATTTTTGCTTTCAACTAGAAAGTAAGTGATGGACAAGAAATCAGAGTAAAGCAGTGGCGATCTATTTTCTTGCTACGATAAATAAGTTGAGCAGATACGAAAGAGTACCGCCTCTGGCGCGGCGCTGTGCATGTATCTGCTGAGAATTTGACGGTGTTGCGGTAGCGATGGCTGTCGGCAGCGTGGAAGCAGATCTAGGAGGGTAGACGGTGGCGGCCGGGTGCGGTGGACGAGACGGTCGTAGGAGCGGCGCTGGCAAGGTGGATGACGACGGGGATGAAGTGAGAGGACAGGATGCAAGGATCCCAGTCCGAAGCCGTGGATGAGAGAGGTCGATCTCTTGTAATGGACGGCGGCGTCGGGGTATTAGTTCCAGCATGGTGGAGGAGGACGGCGGTGGATGGGGTGGCAGACGGAGGAGGCTGGGGGGAGAGGGTGTTTTGGCGCCCACGGAGTATGAATGGCGAAATGGAGGTGGAGAGGAAGGGAGACCATGTCTTCAGGGCGCGCTTGTCTCAAATGCGAGGAAATTTACAAACTTAGCCCCCGTTTCAAATTTCCTACATCACAGCAATATTAGTCAGTTGGGGATAGGACGGTAATCTCGCATACACCGAATATTTGCCGATGAGAGTTTGTTTTTGGCGCCCACCGTGTATGAATCAAGGAGGGAGTCGATTTTGGCCAAGGACACACTGTGTTTTGGTGCCCATCGTGTATGAATCCGGGTGAGAGGCGGTTATGTCACGTTTGAGTGAAATTACAAATCTACCCCTATCGAAACCTATAGAAATCGAGCAGATAGGCTTTGCATGGCAGGAATAGGCAGTAGTAATTTCCATCTCGCGGATTTTGGTTTCGGGCGGTTACTGCAACTTTCCCCGCTTCGTTCAAATTTTGTAGAGTGCATGTTTACCGTGCCAAATCAATTCGAAACCCGTTTGTATTCTTTTTTTCGGGCGGGATCCATTTTCGACTGGAATAAAATTATATATACATCATTTATTATATATACTTTCAAAAGCACAACAAAGAATTCTGCTCCTTTATGTGTATAATATGATTTACAAATACAATGATCTCAAAATCATAAGGTTGAATTCAAAAAATTAAACCAAATTATGTTCTACTAAAATGTATGGATCGGTAATATCTACATATTAAATAACATAGATGTGCGTGAATTCATATGAGTATGCATGTTTGATAAATCAATTTTGGTTCGAGTATGGATTACATGTATCATCATCTCGAATTCAAATATTGGAATCCCTTTTATGTTCACTCCTTTCACGCCCATCTCTCGCGCATGCATGCTCCTTCATGTAGCTATCACTCTCTTTTCTCCAGCTCACCCACACGCTCACTTCATGTTTCTCCTATCCTCGCAAACATGGCCTCTCGACGTCTCCCTTGAGAAGTGTCACACTCTCCCTATCATTATACATTACACGATTTTCATTATCTCTCACGTATCTACCGTTCTCTCATATCACTAGGTACCTAAGCTTTCTTTTTCACCGCCACACACACAGTCTCCACTCGTCTTTCACTTTGTCTTTCTCTCTATGGGATTCTCTCACACACCCTATATGTCTCTAGATATGGATCATACCACTAAAATTACTATCTCTCTTTCTCTCTCTCTCCTGTAGACACAACATTTGTTGTGGTCTCCTTTTTGTCTCCATCCCAGACTGACATTATTCATTTGTTTACCGATCAGAAAAACTCCCCCCCTCTCTCCCTCACACACACACAACTCCTGCTTCCACTCCCCTTCCCGACTACCGTCTCTCTCTCACACACAAAACTCTCGCTTTCACACCCCCGACTTGTATTTCTCTCACAAACATTTATCGACTAGCCTCTAGATAGGTTTATACACCAGCACACTCGTGCTTCCACTATCGCACACATGTCTCTCTCCCGCTCCTTGTATCTATGTAGATTTTTCTTCCGTTCTTGAGACACGCCCTCTCGATCGTGCACACACACACTATCGCCTCATTTTAAGTTGATACCTCTCGCACACATACTCTTTGTGTCTTTGTCACACATGCACTCCGTCCTCCTCCTCTCTCCCTCTCTCTCACACACACATGGGCGTTTTGCAACAACTAGCAAGATGCCCATGCGTTGCATGGAACATCAAGATGCATTTGTATAAGTAGTTTATCTTGTGGGAGAAAAGGATGAACAAGGGAAGGCCTTATTTGCAAGTGTGGAGAGGGGTGTGGGTATCTTTTTGCAAAATTGCCATAGTTTCCTTCCTATCTGTCAGATATAGATCGGACGACCTATATTGCTGGATGGCAGGCACAAGATCATCACCGACTATGCTTTTTATAAGAGTATGGATAAAAAACAGAGTTGGTGATGATGGTGGGCCTGCCCTCCTGCAATATAGATCGTCCGATTTATATCTGACGGATAGGAAGGAAACTATGGAAATTTACCCGCACTCCTCTCCACATTTGCAGATAAGGCCTTCCCTCATTCATCCTTTTCTCCCACAAGATCTTGATGTTCCGTGCAACACGCGAGCATCTTGCTAGTAAGAGTAGAAATTAGACATATACCACTTCTCGAATCTTGAAACCAACAACATTCCTCCCTTATCTCATCAAAACCACCAAAGGAATATATTTTGAGTGAAACATAACATATATTTAGTGATATACATATTTTAAAACTAGACTTTTTTCTATCAAATCAGTGAATATGTATTAATCTACTCTGATCGTGTGGAAACACATTGGCACATTGCTAGTAGTTATTATAATTTTTGGAACACCAGACAAACGGTTTAGTACATATACGAAGAGAAGAGGCGCACGCATGCAGTCGGTCTCTCGCTGTCTCGCACACATGAGTGTTACGTAAAGGCAACGTAAACAAATAAACCCTAAAACCCTAGGTGCACGATTGTTGCATTCGCGGGTACCGGGTATGTGGTGGAGCGCACCTTTGTAGGAATAGTCAGCTCGCGTGATAATTTGATCAGTAGGAGTTGATAGTCGGGACCACAGGTGAACGACTTGGAGGCGGTGGCTCGCCAGTTGCCACAAATCGAGTAGCCACATTTAAAATATCATTTTTAGCGGGGTTAAGAGTTATGATTTTCAATGGCGCGTTATAAGTACTAAGTAGTTTTTAGAATGATTGGTATGGAGCGAAAATGGAATTCATAGTACTATGTACCTCCTTGGCGTATGGTTGTATGGTTTTATGTTGCAAGATGTTGAACCTGGTAGTTCTAGGGCAAATACTATGGTTTAGATTTAGATGTTGGTTTTTAGTAATGAAAACCGAAAGGGGGAAACCCTTCTTTGATTAAGAAACTACTACCTCCATTCTGGTTTACTAGTCCCCATCGTATTTTGGGTCAAAGTTTGTCCACGAATTTTACTTGTAAAATGTGAACGGAAAAAGAGATTTTGTTATACCCAAAAAAATGGACTGGAGGGAGTGATTGCTCTAACACGGACGCGACCTCTCATAGCGCAAGCATTGAACCGGCGCGCCGGCCAAGAGGGCCCCACTCGCTGCAGGCCCGGCTGAACACGCCTCCTCGCCGCATGCAATCAGCTTCAGACTGCCCCACCTGCCTTCATTGAATCTGCGCATGTGCCGGCTACACGTCCTTCCGCGAGCCGGCCGGCATTTTAGAACACAAAAAATGACCAAAATATAATTAATTACGCATGGTCTTGACTTGTTGTGCTCGCACTGGTAGCAGGAACTAGAGGTTTTTCTTTATTCATAACTCTCCTTAATTTTTTTGGCTTTGAAGTGAATCATGGTTGTGGACATTATGTATGAATGTGCAGATATCTGTGAACATGAGTTTGATGTGGAAGTTGAACTTGGAATGTCGGCCTAGCGCGTGAACTATACCATGTCCAATGCTTCGTCTGTTATTGTGCAGCTCCTCTTTAACTTTCCACGCTCCTTGAAGATGTCCCCAATATCCCGTGTTTGGTCTTCATTTCTCCACTGCATGTTCACGCTCGTGGTTTTAAAATCTCAACATGGCAAGAAAAATATACTACTAGTAATACTCGCGCATCTTGTGGGCAACATTAAAGCACTCGTCTGCCATGTTAGAGCCTCTCCAATAGAATCGCAACGTGTGGCGCTTTAAAAAAGCGTTTACAGTGCTGAGATCGAGAAGTAGAGATAGAGAGTAGAGACTAGAGAGTAGAGGATAGTTCTAAGCATAGATAGATAAAAAATAGATTATTCAACTACTCCTCGTCGTCCGACTCCTCCTTAGTGATGTCCTCCTCCGACGTCTGAATGTAGGTGTGAAGATACCGATCATCGTCGGATTCCCAGGGCGACGTTGCTCCTAGCCTCATGTTGAATTGAGCGTCTGCTTTTCGCCTACGCTTGTCCTCACGATAGGCGGCTCTCTCCGCCCTCCTCTTATCCCTCTCCGCCCTCGTTTGCGTGTAGAACTCTCGCTCGTTGATGATGTCCTATGGGAAGCGTTGGCGCCACAGCGCCATGGCTTCCTCGTCCATCTCAGTGATGCTGAGACGGTGATCCCGCCTCCGGTTGTCACGATGATCCTCGTCAGTGATAAGCCGCGGCAGAGGCACGAACTCCTGTGCCCGCTCCCGCATCGGCACGTTGGGGAAGCTCAATGTTCTATTAGGCCATCGAAGGTGCCACACCGTCGCATCGTATGCGCGGGCGGCCTCGTTGGTGGTGTCAAAATTGCCGAGGCCGAGGCGCATCCCGCAGAACTAGATCTCGGTGGAGAAGCCGCCGGAGGGGCGTGCGCGGACGCCGCAGTATCCGCAAGTTTCCCGGCGACACCACGGCATGGTGGCGCAGCAGCGGCGAGGCGAGAAAGAGCGGGGAGAGAGCGGTGGAAAGGCACAGAGCGGTGGGAGGGCGTTGGATTTTATAAAGCGCGCCGGACGTCGCGTGCCAAAACTAGCATATGCCAGGCCGCTTTTTCCCGCGTGCACGCAATCCTTTCTGGACGTCTCTGCTATCTATACTCTCTTCTCTACTGTTATATTTATTTTATATTTAACATTTATCTCTACTTCTCTATCTATACTTTTTCTCTCTACTTTTTTTCTTATAAAAAAATAGAGTTGGTGATGATGGTGTGCCTGCCATCCTGCAATATAGGCCGTCTGATTTATATCTGACGGATAGGTAGGAAACAATGGAAATTTTGCAAAAAGATACCCACACCCCTCTCCAGATTTTCAAATAAGGCCTTCTCTCGTCCATCCTCTTCTCCCACAAGATAAACTACTCATACAAATGCATCTTGATGCGTGCAACGCATGGGCATCTTGCTAGTTCTAAAAAACTTTCCATCATTTGCCACACTACTGGTTGCAGATGAAAAACCTACCCAAGCACAGCGCGATACAGGAGCGACGCACAATTACAAGTTGATATTCTGTTGGACAATGGAGGCTATAACCAATTACTTTTACGGGAACAATAGCACCCAGGAAATTTGAAGGGTAGGTATGAACAAAATTGGAACCGCACATGTATTGCTAAGTGATTCAATACACACATTACCAATCGCAGAGGAGAACGATGGTCGCGGCGGCTAAGGGAGTCCTGGACTAAGGGGTCCTCGGGTGTCCGGCCTGTTATCGATGGGCCAGACAGATGGGCTGTGAAGATATGAAGACCGAAGGCTGTACCCGTGTCCGGATGGGACTCTCCTTGGCGTGGAAGGCAAGCTTGGCGAACAACTATGAAGATTCCATATTATGTAACCGACTCTATGTAACCCTAGATCCCCCCAATGTCTATATAAACCGGAGGACTTTGTCCGGATAGGGGATACTGAATACCGTAGTCATACAGGCTAGACTTCTAGGGTTTAGCCATTACAATTTCATGGTAGATCAACTCTTGTAATACTCATACCCATCAATACCAATCAAGCAGGACGTAGGGTGTTACCTCCATCAAGAGGGCCCGAACCTGGGTAAAACTTCGTGTCCCCTGTCTCCTGTTACCATCAACCTTAGACGCACAGTTCGGGACCCCCTACCCGAGATCCGCCGGTTTTGACACTGACATTGGTGCTTTCATTGAGAGTTCCTTTGTGATGTCGCTGAAAGGTTTGATGGCCCCTTCAATCGTCAATAATGGCGCTGTCTCTGGAGAAACTATCCTCTCAGGACAGATCTTCATGTTCGGCAGCTTCACACTGCGGGCCAACTCGTTTGTCCATCTAGAGCAGATCGAAAGCTACGCCCCTGGCCATTAGGTCATATTCGGGAGCTTGAACTACGTCGCGAACATCCGTGGAGACTTGATCTTCATCGTATTCGATACCACGGTAGCCGCTCCTGATCACCTCGATGATCATGACTTAAATGGGCATCATCGGGCCACATCCAGGAGATCGCTCCTGTAATTGCTCTGGCCCTAGAGTAGGATCGGGCCGCTCCATCCAAAGATGGGAGGGTTAACCCCACCACGGAGGCTGCAGATTCCACGGTATTGGAGCCGCACATGGACCTAGTCTCACTTGATGCCTATGCCACCGGAACACCAGACTTGTCTCCGGTTGTAGGTTCCGAACCGCGCGAGCCCGCAGATCTCGAGCTTGATCGTTTATCAATCTTCGAATTCAGCACCGCAGACATCTTCCAACACTCGCCTCTGGGCGATGTGCTAAACTTGTTAAAAAGTCTGTCCTTAGCGGAGGACTCTCAGTAGAACTATATCTCGCTCGAACTAGAGGCTGACGATGGAGAATTTTGCTTCCCACCCGCAACCCACTTTATAGCCACGGTCGAGGATTTGACCGACGAACTTGATTACGACTCCGAGGACATCGACGGTATGGACAACGATGCCGGAGAAGAAGAAGACCAGAACCCGCCGTTCACCGGACGCTAGATGGCCACTTCCTCGTATGACATATACATGGTGGATGCTCCAAAGGAAAACAACGACGATGACAAGGAATACCCAGTTGAGGATAAACCTTCCAAAATACAATCCAAGCACCGGCGTCAGCGGCGCCGCTCTAAGTCACGCCGCAGTAAAGATAGCAACACCGGCACATGAGAAGATGACACTCTGGAAGGTGTCGAAGACAACGAAGACCCCGTCGACACAACAAACGAACAAGATGAATGGGAAGATGCGCAGGTTAGGCCTGTTAAATAGGCCACGCACAAAGATTCGGAGGACGATAGTTACCTTCCTCTCTCGGAGGACGAGGTGAGCCTCGGCACCGGGGATTTCATCGTGCCTGAGAAACCTCTTGAGCAGGAGCGCTTCAAGCGCCAGCTAATAGCCATTGCAAGGAGCCTGAAGAAGAAGAAGAAGTAGCTTCAACCTGACCAGGATCTGCTCAACAATAAATGTGCTGATGTCCTAGCATCCGAAGAATACAGCCTCAAGCGCCCAACCAAAAGCTACCCAAAGCGTAAATTGCTATCTCAGTTCGACGAGGAGGCGTCGGAATATATACCACCATCATACAATGCGGCTGACCGACCATCGCGTGGTCGGGACAAAACGGCAGCTCATGCCGAACACTACCCTGCCCTGCCTCATCACTCAGGCAAAGGTAAATTCTCCCACGGTCATACATATGACCTCCGGCAGAACCTGAACAATAAAGCAGGAACTACCAGATCAATCTACGGATCGCGAGGACGCACCTCGACACGTGACAATGGCCACCTATTCGGACCTGACAAACCCAGTCATGCGCATGCCGAACACCGCAGACGAACTTCATCAGAGTTGCGTCACGATACGACCCGATACAGAGGCCCCACATACCCTCATTGCGTCACTGATGAGGTCCTGGATCACGAATTCCCTGAAGGATTCAAGCACGTGAACATAGAAGCATATGATGGGACCACGGGCCCCGTGGTGTTGATCGAAGACTTCATTCTCCACATCCATATGGCACGCCGAGATGATCTCCACACCATTAAATAACTCCCTCTCAAACTCAAGGGGGGCGCTTGGCATTAGCTAAATAGTCTGCCTGACAATTCCATTGGCAGTTGGGAGGACTTGGAACAGGCTTTCCTCAATAACTTCCAAGGTACATACGTTCGACCTCTGGACGCTGATGACTTAAGCCATATAGTCTAGCAGCCCGGAGAGTCCGCCAGGAAATTATGGACAAGGTTCCTAACTAAAAAGAACCAAATCGTTGACTGTCCGGACGTTGAATAGCAATCTGGCCTCCATCTTAGTCCCGATCAAGTGGTGGCATTCGTGCCGCCATACATAACTACGCACTTAAAATTCCATGGGCATTGACGGAGGCACAGATAACTTGTGACCCATGGCACGGCATAACCGACATCGGATACACACATACTTTCACTTTTACTTGTTTTCCTTTCAGGTCTCAATCCCATAGGCCCCATCGGGGGGTCTGGTCATCGGTCCTCTTGTGGGATAAATACACCAAGACGGCGAGAAGCGCGGTCATATGGGAAACTTTTTAGGTGATTCTGTTAATGATAACTCTACCTGTTTTCTAGGACCCATATGCAGCTCTCCCCTGGTTTTGGCATGTTAAATAGTCTATTGGTTATTGCACTATTTGTATCAATGCGCCTTGACGTACTAATTACATTACAATGAAAACAGTTTGTAGTTGGAGCTTTAGGACCCCAGCTTTTTACCTTTATGTCTTTTCTGTTTTCTTTCTCTCTTTTCTTTTTCAGATTCCTGTGGATAAGCCCATCAGGTAGCACCCGTACACTTTGGTACGTTTGACGTTTGCCAGGGGCTTTATAGCACCTTACACTACGACAACAAAAGTTTGAACACTTCCTATAAGTACAGTTCGGCACCCCGAATTTAGCATTATATGCATTGGCTCCGAATCATGTCTTTGGTCAATAGTTGGGTTGCCCGGCTCTTGTGCTTGCTACCCTACGTTCCGCTACATCGGCTAGGGTAGTAAAGGGAGAACTACTGCGATTGTGTCCTGGTCTAAACCGGATGAGCACCTCAGTAGAGAAAGCCGATAACTGACTGTCATGATGCGGCGAGAGCTGGTCAGCTATTCGGAGGTCTCAAATCATTGGAGATTTTTCCGCATTTCGCGAAGGATCGGTACTTCCCAATTAGACGCTGACAGCACTCTGGTTTGTATACCAGGGGTTGCGCTTACGTTTTATTATAAAACTCCTATGGCTATGTGAGGGCGTTCAAGCCGCATAGTCTGGTTGCCTGGTTCGCTGCGCTAAACAACTCCTTCAAGGACCATATAATTGGATCAAGATTGTTTAGATTACATCCCAAACACCTCCGTACTACCTACTCGAGGGCTGACGCCGATGACTGGTTAACCCTCAGATTTCATACAACACGGCCGCACAGGAGCAAACAATCAAAACATAATAAAAATTATATATTACAAGGCGGATTTGGTCATACAAGGCAAAACATGGATGTATTCATTCGAGAATAACGTCCTGCCTGCACTGCGTTGCTACAAGTCGAGATCCCTCTAGGACATCCGCAAAATATCGCTCGGGTGTGCGGTGCTCCTTGCCCTCCGGCGGCCCCCTAGCCACCTTGATGGCATCCATCTTCGCCCACCACATCTTGCAACGAGCGAAGGCCATGCGGGCACCCTCGATGCAGATGGATCGCTTGACGATGTCTAGCCACGGACAAGCCTCCACCACCCGCTTCACAAGGCTGAAATAACTACTAGGTATAGCTTCGGTCGGCCATAATCGGATTATGAAATCCGTCATGGCTAGTTCGGCCACCCTATGCAGCTCGACCAACTGCTTCAATTGATCAGAAAAGGCCACTGGATGTTCTGGCACAACATACTGCGACCAGAATAGCTTCTCCAAAGAATCCCCTTCCATGGCTCAGAAGAACTCCGCAGCATCAGATACACTGCGCGGCAGATCCACAAAAGCCCCTGGGAAACTCCGAATCCGGGTTAGTAAAAGGTAATTCCTCTCCACATACTTGCTTTGCATGTTAAATGCCTTACCCGCTGTGATCTTCTTCGCCTCCTGGATCTCCTGGAGAGTGTCCCAGGCCTCATTCCGTGCGGCCTCTGAGCTTTGATGAGCCTTGATAAGTTCGGCCTCTCGGGCCAACGCCTCGTGCTCCAAAGCTTCACACTTCTTCACCACGTCTTGGAGCTCCTGCTGGACCTCCCTGACCCGAGCCTTGAGCTTCTTACGGGCGGCTTGCTATTGGACATCCTTCCCCTCGGCTTCGGCCAGGGCCTTCCTCAGGGCCTCGACCTCGGTCGTCGCTTCTGTACAAATCATGGCATTTTGTTCATCACATACAATTTTCTTATTTTCAAATATATAACAGGCTATTGCTTACCGTGTTTCTCCTGGAGCTTCCTCTTCGCTTGGCCCAGCTCCTCCTCGGCATCCGCCAGTTTCTGCTTCAGTCCAGAAACTTCGGCAGTATGCGAGGCCGCGGCTAGCAACGACGCCTGCATTTCAGAAACATTAAGTTAGTTTCCTGTTAAAATGAGATTGATCCTCTGTCCGGCTTTTTATTTCCGAACACCGGACAATGTCTCAGGGGCTACTGGTGTACACTAGGGATTTCTCCTTGTTCAGCGTCTCTTACCTCAAAACCTTTCAGCAAGCTGTTGTGGGCTTCGGTTTATCCGCTCTTGGCGGACTAAACCTTTTCAATCACCATGCCCACAAAGGCATGGTGCTCATCCATAATGGAAGCGCCTCTAGCAGGTTATCCGGTGCCCCTGGTTGGACAGGGGCCACCGGCGCAACAGGCATCCCCCCTTCTTTCGAAGGAGGGTGCGTGCTGGATTCTGGAGCCGCCTCGGTCTCCGAAATTGAGTCCGGTAGAGGGCCAAACTGTGTACGGCCCTCCCCGCCAGTCTCATTGGGGATTGAGTCCCCTTGGTGTCTGGTGACGAAGGTTTCGCCTTCGGGTTCCTCCTGAGCCTCTCCCCTACCGGAGATAGTCCTTTTGGATAGCGCCACCGCATCCTCCTTGGTCTTGGGGGAGTGTGCTTCCGGCAGGGAGTCGCTGGCCATCGCCTTCGAATCCAGCGAGACTCCTGACGAAGATTGCTGGGAGCTATTGTGGGCCAGACTACAATAACATTTGCCAACCGTTTCAATACAATGAGGAGAAACTTTATGGGTGGAAAAGGTATTAGTACTTACGATGCGGCCCGAGGCTTAGTGCGGGGGTGTCTCTCTGGACTGTCATCAACGTCCCATGCGGAGTTACCCGCTAGGGAGACCTTCCCCTTTTTGGGTGCCTTCGCATCCAGAGTTGTGGAGGCCGCCCTCTTCTTCCTCCCCCGTCGGGGGGAGAGTCGCTCTCCTACTCCTCCTCCTCATCCGCATCGTCTTCGGCGGTGGGGGAATGGGCCTTGTCTTCGGACGCCGCGTCCAAAGTGCCCTTGCGGCGGGGGCCACTCCAGACCCCCTTGGCCTTTCATGTGGCCTTCTTCTCTGGTGCCTTGTAAGGCGCCGGCTCCAGCATCTTCGCTAAAATGCGGAGTGACTGGCTCCTGGGCAGGGGAGCCGGACACCGAATCTTCTTCGCCTGCTTCAACCAGTACTGAAATGAAAGCATTAGATATCACCCTTGAAACAAGCAAGTAAGGGATGCGTTTAAAATGACATACCTCGTTGGGGAGGTTATTTATGTCGTGGCCACAATCCGAATCGGTGGTCGGCGGTATCTCGTTGCCCTTGAAAAGCAACTTCCAGGCATCTTCATGAGTCGTTCCGAAGAGCCTCACCAAGGTATGGTGTTTCTTCGGGCTGAAGTCCCATAGAGGACGGCTTCGGCTCTGGCAGGGGAGGATCCGGCGCACCAGCATCACTTGGATTATGTCGACGAGCTTGATATCCCTATCGATCATGCTTTGGATGCGCGTTTGTAGCACAATCAGCTCGTCCGACGAACACCGGTTTGGGCCCTTCTCGACCCAAGAGGTGAGCCGCACGAGAGCGCCGGAGTTAAATTCGGCAGCTGCGGCCCAGATGGCGTCGCGAGGTTTGGTGATGTAGAACCATAGCTTCTGCCATTCCTTGACAGATTCCATGAATGTGCCTTTTGGCCAAGAAACATTGGTGAGCTTGCTCACCATTGCGCCCCCGCACTCTGCGTGTTGTCCATCCACCACCTTGGGCTTCACGTTGAAGGTTTTGAGCCATAACCCGAAGTGGGGGTGGATGCGGAGGAAAGCCTCGCACACGACGATGAACGTCGAGATATTGAGGAAGGAGTTCAGGGATAGATCGTGGAAATATATCCCGCAGTAGAACATAGTCCCACGGACGAAGGGGTGCAGTGGAAACTCTAGCCCGCGGAGGAAGTGAGGGATGAACACTACCCTCTCGTTGTGTGGGGATGATCTGTCCCCGGGCTGGAAGATGGTGGGCGATTTCCTTTGCCAGGTACCCGGCCGCCCAAAGCTCGGTGACGTTCTCCTCCTTAACGGAGGAGGCCATCCACTTGCCTTGACCTCCGGATCCGGACATGGTTGAGTGCTTTCTCGAGACTAGGGGAATGAAAACCTGGGCGCTGGAGCTCAAGGACAGAGAGGCAGGAGGAAAAGCGTGGGGGAAGAAAGGGGAATCTTATCTCCTTATAAGGGCAGTGAATATCGAATGCCCCCCCCCCCCATTCGCCTTAAAATTCGCCTGCTCCCAAGGTTGTGTAAAACGGCACGGTTGGGTTACCCACACCTGTATTGATGAGAATCCCGTGATAAGGGGACATGATCTCTGCTTTGATAAGACGTGCCAATGACAACCGCGTCTCGAAACGTGGGGCAAAAACAGTTCGAAATTATAACCGGACAGGTGTGGCGTCACATTACTAAAGTTGTCAGTAGATGGGACTTGTGTGTTATTATATTCTCTCTACGGTATGTTTTATAGGTCCGGACACATTTGTTTCATCCGAAGACTATTTTTTAGAGTTCGGAAGGAGGAACCCGCCTTGCAATACCGAAGATAGCACTACGCGCCGGATACCTTGTCATTGAAGCCAGGTTCAGGGGCTACTGAGGGAGTCCTGGACTAAGGGGTCCTCGGGCGTCCGGTCTATTATCTATGGGTGAGACTGATGGGTTGTGAAGATATGAAGACTGAAGACTGTACCCATTTTCGGATGGAACTCTCCTTGGCATGGAAGGCAAGCTTGGCGAACAACTATGAAGATTCCATATTATGTAACTGACTCTATGTAACCCTAGATCCCCCGGTGTCTATATAAACTGGAGGACTTAGTCTGGATATAGGATACTGAATACTGTAGTCATACAGGCTAGACTTCTAGGGTTTATCCATTACAATCTCATGGTAGATCAACTCTTGTAATACTCATACCCACCCATATCAATTAAGCAGGTCGTAGGGTGTTACCTCCATCAAGAGGGCCCGAACCTGGGTAAAACTTTGTGTCCCATGTCTCCTGTTACCATCAACCTTAGACGCACAGTTCGGGACCCCCTACCTAAGATCCGCCGGTTTTGACACTGACAGCAGCATCTGTGAGTCATGGTCGGCAACGAGAGTCAGTTCATTGTCCACGACAGTGGTTCTTCTGCGCTTGGCGTTGGCTTACGGGAAGTAGATCCGAGACGATGGAAGACGGTGCCGGGGAAGAGGCTCCGTGTACGACGACGACGGTGGACCGGCTCCAGTGCGGCGTACGAGGTCGTCGATGAGGCATATGCGCTGTGGTGGACGAGTGTGTCGATGTAGAAGGGGAGGGCACGAAGGCTGCAGTGTCGTGGACAAGTCTATTTTACGGTGGGGATAGAAAATGGGGAGTATTCAGGTGTACTACTCTGGGTGTCGGGGTGGGGTTGGCTGGGTAGGGTGAACCTGAAGTTACAAAAACAGCCCCCTGCCAACCATCATCCATAGGCTTGTTTCAAAGGCTATGATGGTAACTTCCCACTGCTCGAATCAGGGTCGCGGGAGATTTTCCCGCCGGCCTCAAAATTTCGTGACACTGAACTCCCCGTGTGGCGTGTTGGGTGATTCGGCTAAGCAACTAGCAAGTAGTACTAGTAAACTCTGCATATTAGGTTTGACCACAGTCAAACTTCCTAAAGTTTGTCCAAGTTTATAGAAAAATATAAACATTTACCATAACAGATATGTATGATGTGAAAGTACATTCAATAATGAATCTAGTGGTATTTATTTGTTATTGTATATGTTAATATTTTTTGTTATAAACTTTCTGAGAGTTTACAAAACTTGACTTTGACCAATGCTAATACGCGGACTTAAATCAAAACGGAGGGTGTACACATTTGTTTTCTTAGTATGTAATGAATTAATCATTTGTTTAAATTTTGAAATAAATATATTAGGCTACTGACTTCGAATGCAATGGTCTATACAATTCAATAGTTACAATCATTGTCGAATTCCAAGATGTATACGAGGTCTATAGTACTTCACAACATGCTCAAACTCACATAATCCCAGTCAAATGACAATCAAAATGCATTTCATAGTTATTACTTTGTAGGATGCAACAAAACAAACAATAACTCTACATCAGCCATTATAAAAGCAACATTTTGATCATATCCCAATGTGTGAATGAAACATGCAGAGAGAGCTTGTGAAGATGGAGCAGATAGGGCGGGAAAGATTGTATATATGTGGACGAGAGAGTAGGAGACAAACCTAACAAAATAGAGAGAGAGATAGAGAGAGGAAGAAGTTAGGTCTGTGAGAAAGATGGAGACATGTAATATACGTGAGATGCGTGTGCATCCAGATTTTGTACACGTGGAAGGAGAAGAGACAACAGGTTTGATGAGAGAGCTGGAAAAAGATGGACGAGAGGGGAAGGATCTCGTGGGTTGAGGGATTGATAAATTTGTGCGGGGGAGAGAGGGATTGGTAATTTTGTGCGAGAGAGAGAGAGGGTGGGGGAGGATTCAGTCAGCCGTCGTCACATCATCCTGCTTCCAAATGGCCTCGCATTCTCTAGCGCAGTGTGGTTGCCGTCTTCGATCTCCTCGATGCCCTCTTTGAAGATTGAGGTGTTGTGCATGCTGGGGTGCAGAGAAGCACAAGCGAGAGTGGTCGCCATATAACCTTGGATGGGGATGAATTGTGTGCTCGGGGGAGGGGGTGTGTGTGTGCTGTGTGTGTGTGCGTGTCAGATATTGAGAGAAAACAAACCTAAGGAGAGAAATGTGTGTGTTTGTGATGGAAAGCTACATGCTAAAAAGGGTATTGATGAAGAGATTGTGCGTACAAGATAGAGAGCGATGTGCGAGCCTTGTGGTGGGCAGGGGTCGGGTGAGGGTGTCAAAATGTGCGCGTTGATGCATGTGTTACATGCGATCGTGTGAGGGACGGACGAATCGATAGAGATGGTTGTTGTGTTACAGATGCTCCTCTCTCTCACACACACACAAGTAAAATAGAAGACCATTCTCTCATGTATACACAACGTATCGACATCTGTCTATGTCTCACTCATGCATGATCCTTTGCACATTCACACCTCTCTATGTCTCTATCACACGCACACCGTCTCCACATTGCCCTTCTGCCACAACACACATATGGACACATACACACATTATCTCTCAGTCACACACACAAAATCAGTATTAAAAAAACTAGGGCGCACCTAAAACGTCCAAATCCAAATAAACACGAACTAGAGCTAAATTCAAATATATGGAAATATTGTAGCGTCAAGAACTTTTCCAGGAAAAAAAGTTGAGTAATATTCGGGGATTGTTTTCACACACACAAAAAGGTTCGGTGGATGTCCTTCGAGCGCGACACAGTGACGCACCGTTTGATCGACCGCACGCCCGCAGTTCACACGCTTGCACAGGATTCCATATTGTGGTTGTGGTAACTAATAAAAGCGCTGCCTAAGTCTAATGTTTACGTGTACTAGTACGGTTTTCTTTTAAGTTTGACCAACCCTATATAAAACTAAACTAAGCTCCCATACGCGCACTCATCAATATGCCACCGCCGCCGTTGTGCATGCCGGCGCCCGCCTGCTCCGACCAACAATTTCTTGCCCATCACCGCTGAGTCGCTGCCATCCCTGTGCCATGAAGCCAAAGGCTCACCCACTCGCGTCGTCTGTAGTCCCTCCCCGCGATGCCGCCGCACTGCCAAGAACGAGAGCAACTGGTGGAGAAGCGTCTATGCACACAGCATACGAAGAGGAGGACGAGTGCGTGCTCCAGCATTCCGACGAGGAGGAACTAGCGTGTCATTGTCGTCTCCGCCCGCGCGGAGGAGGCGCGCATGGTGGCTGTCGCGGCGGAAGCCGTTCGCGCACGCGTCGAGCCTACAAACCGGGTGCGGACACGGAATCTACCTTCGAGGCCTTGAATACCACGTGGATCCTGCAATCTGAAGGAGCAATTTGGGACAGTCGACTCTTGTGAGCCATTTGATGCAACATGGATGGCTAGAAGGGCTTCTTCAACCTCCAAAATTGATGCACGGTTCATCTTCTCAGCCCGCCACATGCCTAACCGCCTGCCGCCGCCGCCGCGCCCTCCCCTGAACCTCCTGCCACCGCCATGCTCCCCCCACCCCTGCCATCCGTTTTGTTGGGGGAGGTAGCAGAATTTTAAAATTTTCTACGCATCACCAAGATCAATCTATGGAGTCATCTAGCAACGAGGGAGAGGGGAGTGCATCTACATACCCTTGTAGATTGCGAGCGGAAGCGTTCAAGAGAACGGGGTTGATGGAGTCGTAATCGTCGTGATCCAAATCACCAATGACCAAGCGCCGAACGGACGGCACCTCCGCGTTCAACACACGTACGGTTGGGAAGACATCTCCTCCTTCTTGATCCAGCAAGGGGAAGGAGAGGTTGATGGAGATCCAGCAGCACGACGGTGTGGTGGTGGAAGCAACGGTGATCTCGGCAGGGCTTCGCCAAGCTCCAACGAGAGAGAGAGAGAGAGAGAGAGAGAGAGAGAGAGAGAGAGATGT